>NW_026880356.1:0-310617 GCF_032173495.1 Musca vetustissima
CGGCTCACACTAAACAAGGCGGCTGGAATGCGAGAGTGATATTTGTTGTTGATATCACACGATCAACAACACAACGAGAATGAACCAACAGTGAGAGTTAGTGGTGAAGAGAAATAATTTGTTGGTGGATCGAATGTTAACAAACAGACGCTATAAAAAGGCGCGTGGAATATTAGGATGTTATTGTTGTTATATTTATACGAACAAACAAGGAGAGTTGAAGTGATGTATTAGAACTGTTGGTAGGTTTGAGAATAACAAAGAAAAAAAAAGAAAAAGGGCTCGATAAGTGTATTGTTGTTAGTACTTTTTCTCACTAGTGGCTGATGAATTCAACGAGAAAGCGGGGGTGTATATGTAGCCTTTAGTGAGAAATAACAACTAAGCACTACACAATAGATCACTGGCTAACAAATTAAAGCAGTGATATGCGACAATGAGTGGACTGTATTAGATTTTTATTAGAAACACACACGGTAAAGCAATTGTAGGGCGACCAGAACGCGACGTAGCGCAAAATATAACACAAAATATTGAATATATATTTGTATAAAGCGAAAGGTAAAAAACGACAACACTCGCGGTATGCTCAATATTAAGAAACTGAACTACGTACCTTTGAGTTTATGATGTATTGTTTGGATGATGATGCAAATTTTGGCGTTGTTGATGATGATGTAGTTTTTTGGTGTTGTTGATGTTGATGATGGAGTTTTTTGTGAGGGATGTTGTTTTTCTCCTTTAAAAAAATAGGGAAGAGCTCAAATTAGCAACAACTTCGTAATTTGTTGGTGGTTGATCCGGCTCGAATGGATCAAAATGTTGGCGTGATACCGGTTAAGGGGAGTTAAAAACCAAAAAGAGAAAGAAAAACAAAATAAAACAATTTGATATTAGAATATATTTTCAACTATATTCGGCAAGTGCATTTGTTTCGAAAAGCAACAAACTTTACCTTTAGGTGTGCGTGCGAGAAAGCAAGTTTAACCAACGAGAGTTAAAAAGCAAGTGATGTTGCGATGGGCAAGAAAGCTACAGCAAGGCCGTGATCAACAACTACGACCACAGCATTGGAAAGCGCCTCTCTGCATCCGAACTAAGCGAATGTGGCTTCCAGGAGATATAGTAGAAGAGAGCGAACTCTCCCCTACAATCCGAACTAGGCGAATGAGGCTCCTGGAAGATATGCAGAGAAGATTTCCCCATTGGGCTCCGAAGAGCGGCCAATTAAAGTGGTTAATTGTAATGCTGTAGAAGGGGAAACAATGTATCGAACATATACATTGCCGTAAGCAATGTATCGAACTTAAACAGTTATTTCTATTTGATATTGAAAATGGTATATATGGACCCACGTTTTGGTACAGCCTCCGTATAACAATACCCCCAAATATTCAATATTTTGGAAATTTTTGGCAAGTTTTTTAACAAGTAATTTGGTATTTTGAGCTTTAATTGAGTACAAATCTTGCTACCGAATTTTAAGGATAGAAATATATGGTATTTTGATGATTTTAGGCACCTCTTTCAACAGAATTAACTGTAATTTAGAACTTTGAATACACATTGGGTGCAAATCTTCTTACAAAAAAAGTATCAATGTTTGGCCATGTTTTCGGATAGCACCCATATAAACCTCAACATTTCGCCATTTTGGTGACTTTAGGCATATATTTCAAACGAATTGTCTCCAATTTGATATTTTGGATTCTCTTTGGGTAGAAAATTTCCCTTCGAAAAGTCATCAGAAATCTATATTTTTGGACTTAGGCACCATAATAAAGGTTCCGTCTGTAATTCAGTATTTGATTATTTAATATGATATAGGTACCATATGAAGTTCTCAACCTTTTTAAGACGTTTCACTTTATGGTGGATACAAACATATGTGCAAATCTGAAATATGAAATCGATAAACTGTGAAAATAACTGTTTTTTATCAGACCTAATATATAACATAACAGAAAAAAATACAAAATCGAACATACGTAACTAACGAAATTCCAAAATTAAGATTATTTTTTGACTTCGCTCTATAATTAATAAAATGGCGGACATTTGAAAAAATATTTCTGGAAAATCACCGATTTTTTTTGCCACAAATCATGTTAAAAAATAAGGAAGATCTTCACCGATTGGCTTTATCCTAGTTCATACGATAGCCGTACACTCACAGAGAAACGTGTAAAAATTTGGAATCGATTGGGTTATCAGTTTTTGAGTTTTGGTTCGCAAAACCAATGTTTGGAGAAAAACGCGTTTAAAGTTTGAGAAGCCCTTCAACCGTCACTTGATGAAATTTTCTAGGGACATTCTCGAATTAGTGTAGATTCGAATTAAATCAAAAACAATTTGACACCAAGAATAGGGGGGTCCCCTTAATGTAAATTATAAAAATAATTACCAATAAAGGTCAATGTTTGTAGATATTTATAATATTGTTGTCTAGACTACCGAAAACCCCACCTTAAATCACCCCTTAACACGAAAGCTGACCTTTGTGAAAACTCACCACAACCAGTCGAACTTATGACTTCATTCCGAATAGTTAACACAGTATATAAAAAAGCTCTCATTCGTACAAATATTTCTAAAGCTCCAAGTCATTTTCCTAATTGCCCAATTTATAGAAAAAAAAATAAATTGTAATGCATCTTTCGTTATCTGTGTCGGAATGCATGTTATTTCGATATAAACAATAATTTATATTGTATTTTGTCGAAACCGGTATTCGGGCAGCAAACTTGACTAGCAAGTTAATCTAAAATAGAATTTGTTAAGTTAGTACGCAGTTTTAATAATTATACCCTACACCAGCTCTCCCATCTTAGTGCGAACACAACAGAATTGGGAACAAATAGTTTCTGACATTAATTATTTAAAAATACAAAAATATTACCAAATATTTTTGAATAATGAAATCAACCGATTTCCTTCATTCCATAAATGCTGGAAAGTTTTTTTTCCCACACATTGGGACAGATGTTCCTCTTTATCTTTAAGAATTCAATAAATACAATTTATACACATTGAGACTGTTACACAGTTTTTACCCTAATCACGGAATAAAATTGTTTTAATTTATTCCAAAAAGTATTTTATTATATAAATTTCGCCCACGGTGTAGCGCAACATATTGTCGATATCACTTACCAATGTCAACAACATTGTAATTATTTCTAATTGTAGGTTTCTCATACAAAATAGAATACATACATACTTAATGTCTAATACATTTTTGTGGCCTTTGTTAAACTTTATTAAGACTTTATTTTCTAAATTCAGTTTTATTTCAACCGCGAAGCGTTAACATCCCGAAAAAATATTCATTTTGATATGAGCGGAGAAAAGTTAGATGCGATTATTTTCGGTGCTACGGGGTTTACGGGGCAAATTGTTGTGGAGGATGCCATTGAAATATTCAAAGATTTAAAATGGGGTATTGCGGGTAGAAATGAGGTCAATATCAAAAAAATATGACTAAGTTTATCTTAAATCAAGGTTGAAATAAATATTCATTTGTAGAAAAAACTCAAAGAATTGTTGGAAAAAATTGGCAAACGAGCCAATACTGATCTAAGTCAGATTCCAGTTGTTGTAGCGGATGTTGGTGATGAAAAGTCCATTGAGAATATGGCAAAAAATTGTAAGGTAAGGTCGGTGTATATACAGACGAGGTACTTTGTCTCTAGAACTTGTAAAAAGTATGAAAAACTACCAAAACTAAAATGGAATTATGGTAACCTGATACTAAACTACTACAAAAGGTCCAACGCAGCCTAGCCCTGCATAGGCTAGATAGGCGTTTAAAATTATTGAAATTCAGGTTAGGTATGAAGGTGGCGTTGGATCATTTCGGAGCGGCATTTTGAGTAATTAAAATCGTATTCTAATGAAAAAAAATTAAACAATGTTAAACCTATTAAGAGCAAGTCTCGCCGAGTAATCTATTAAGAGTAGGTCTCACCACATATAGCCTCAACCTTCAAAACACATGTGTGTAAATTTGGAAGCGGCCGGAATAGATTTTTGATAAATTACTGATTTTGAAGAGGGAAAAGGAAGAATTTTATATCTACTGTGGAAGCAAAAATCATTACTTGGCGATTTTGTACTTCCGAACACTGATTGTTTTGACGTGGTGAATAACCACCAAAGCGGTGAAAAGTAGGGTTTCAGCACAAAACTATTTAAAATGAGTGCAAATTATAATTTAATAAAATAAGAGGCCCGCTAAAGATATCAACAGGTCTTAAATTTTTGGGTAAGAGGTCACATTTTACCAAAACAGTGCACAAATATAAAGAAACGTGTAAGGAACTCGATACAGGCCACAATTATGGACCAATCGCTATGAAGTTTTGCATGCATCCTTATTGTTTGTGGTTACGATCGATTAATATTTAGGGGATGAAATTATAACCCAAACATCACGAAATTTTACACAGAGAAAGAGAGTGGAATAAGAAAGCGGCTGAGCATGGAATCGAATTTCAACTAATCGACTTTGTGTATTGAAAAGTCTAAAAGTGGAAGTCGACTTTTGATCTTTGAGGAAATCGCAATCCCGATTTTTCAAGATCGACTTTCGATCTTTTTCATAAATACTTATCTTCATTATTATCTCAAAGCCGATATTGCTCAAAAATTACACATTCAAGAACTTTATTTTATCCGTTGACAACAATTAATTAAAAAAATTACATTTTTAGTCGATTTTGCATTAACCGGTAAAAGTCGAAAATCGATTTTGAATATGTTTGACGAAATCGAAAGATCGAAAAGTCGACTTTTTAGTCAAATGCAAAAATCGAAAAGTCTAAAAATCGACTTTTTGGTCAGCGGCAAAAATCGAATATAGGCCCCAGTAGTTGATATTATATCACAAAAGAGCTGATAACCTTTAACATGATACCAATTATGTGGATGTGGGAGTTATACTGAAATAGTTAAATTACCATTGCCACACTAGGGCATTTCCGCGCCGGGATGATGAGTTATGAAATTATACACCAGTTCCGGTTATGGTAATAGACGACACCTTTAATTTCCGGTGATGATCGGATGATTTTTTGTGGATGAAATGGACAAAAAACTATATTTTTGTCACGAAATTTTACATTGAGTTGTTTTGACAGGGCAGGGGCACACAAAAGAAAAAAATAAAATCAGCATGTATCAATAACCTACCTCTTGTTATTGTACCATGAAATGAACCAACAAATTTTTGTGTAATATAACAAAATGATTAGTCCGGGAAAATCTGATTCGGAAATGATGTAAGAGTAAGAATGAGGAGCTGTTGATCTATAATCGGTCAAGAGGATGCAAATATCGCGAAACCACTGAATATATTTCTACAGAAAGTTACAGTTGTGTAGGGTATAATCGGCCCTTCCGACTTTATTGCTCCGCTCACTTGTTTCGATATCATAAAGGAAAATTTGTTAACGTAATCCATATTGTTTTCTTATCCTTCTTGTAACTTTACTTCGTTTTCTCTGAAACCAAATAATATATTTAACATAATTAATATATAATAGACGTACACAGCATGCATATTTATATGTAATTATGATTATGATTTGTCCATCATCAAATACATAATAATTATAACATAACATTATCAAATTCTCAAATTAGACTTCCTTCAATAATTATGCTAACCTCAGCAATTCCGGAACTCCTTACATACAAGTAAAATTACCGTAAAAACGGAGATAACATAATCCGCCCGAGAACTTCCCCTTTTGAAGGTTTAATGATGATCATACGACATCTTCAGTTTATTGACCTCATCCACAAATGTTGTGTATTTTATTTTAAAGTTTTTTTTCGACATCGATATTGCCAGTTTGCAAGCAGGTGAAGTTCGAAGATGGTTTAAATTGGCCAATGTATTTCTTATACAACCGAAAATTGTGTTCATCCCAATTTCCGGTATTTTTCGATTTTTTCCAGTCGAAGTGGATGTAATTCCAAATAGTTGGATTATTATATTTCGATGTGAGTTGAAGTCAAGTGATCGAGCATACAGTACACATTGATATTTCGATCCCGTAATGGATAACAGTAGATCTTTTCGATTCCTGTTACAACGTTTTAAGTGCGAATGGTGATTGAAACCAGTAAGGAAAATAGTAAAGTCGGACGGGGCCGACTATACGATGCCCTTCACCACTATGGGTATATTAAACAGATGCATCCCAACAAACGTGGCATTTTTGAAGGTCCATTAACAAGAAATTTGATGAATTTTTTTACGTTGTGCAAAATTTTATGTCAACGTGACAAACATGAAGAGTTTAATGCACCATTTACTTCAAATTTTACGAAAAAATATATGGAAGCTATATACAAATATGAACAGATTTCAACGAAACTTGTCACAGGATTATACTAGTTTCAGTACGTTTTGTTTCTATCAGCCATAAATTGGGTCTTTGGTGTACCATTTACATTAAATTGGACGAAAATATATATGGGAGCTATATCTCAATCTGAACCGATTTTCACGAAACTTGGCACACATCACAACAGGCTTATTTCAGTATTTCGTGCAAATCGAATGATATATAGGGACTCTGGAGCAACATTTACATTAAATCGGACGAAAATATATATGGGAGCTATATCTAAATCTGAACCGATTTTTGCGAAACTTGGCACACATCATTCTGGACCTAATTCAGTACCCTATGCCATATTTCGTGCAACTCGAAAGATATATAGGGACTTTAGTGCACCATTAACCTTAAATCGGACGAAAATATATATGGGAGCTATATCTAAATCTGAACCGATTTTTCCCAATTTCAATAGGGTTCGTCCTTGGGTCAAACAAATGAGCTGTGCCAAATCTCATCCAATTCGGATAATAAATGCGACCTGTACTTTGTTTACAATTTAACACCAATAGACGGACAGACGGACGGACATGCATAAATCGACTCAGAAAGTGATTCTATGCACATTCTCAAAAGGAACTATGGGTCTATCTCGTTTCTTTTTGCCTGTTACAAACATATGCACAAAGACATAATGGGTATAAAAATGTACATTTCCTTTTCCCAAATTATAGATAGTCCTTAATTGTTGCGGCCCCTATCAACTGTACGGTGAAATTGTTGTCAAGGCTTGCGTAGAAGCCGGAACTCATCATGTGGATCTGAGTGGTGAGCCGCAATACATTTCAGCGATGCAATTGAAATATCACGAATTGGCACAATCTAGTGGATCGTACGTAATATCGAATTGTGCCTTTGAAAGTATTCCTGCTGAATTGGGTGTCCTATATGCTGAGGAGAATTTTCCTGGTAAGTTGCAATAGCATGTATTTAGCTTAGGGTGGTCGAGTGGCACGTTGTTGAAACTTTGGCAATAAAATGAAACATTGTAGGTGGTTAAGCCAAAAAATCCGACATCGATTATTTCATTTTGAGATAAAATCAGTCTAAGATGCATAAACAATATAACTTTTAAATATCTGAGTGATTAATTCATTAAAATATTTGATTTTTTAAATTTTTAAATAAATTATTTTGGTTTAAGGGAACCCCCCCCCCATTCTCGATATTAATTTTTCAAGATTTTCAATGGGCTGGTAAATCAAAACCAATGCTTGTTAAGGTTTGTAACTTTACACATATATATTTGAAGATTTAAAATTAAGAAAAATAATTTACAAAAATTTTTTGTTATTTTTGTTTTTTGTAATTAAAGAAAAGTCCTTATTTTTGATGGCGGGCATGATAACTCCTCACTGGAACATCGGAATGTGAAAATTCCAACGGTGTTAGAAAGAGTACACATCTGGCTCTCGTATGAACTAGGATTATTGACTTCGCTCTAAAATTAACAAAATGGTGTACCTTTGAAAAAATATTTTTGAAAAATCGCCGATTTTTTACCAAATCCCAAGTTAAAAAATAAGGAAGATCTTCACCGATTGGCTTTATCCTAGTTCATACGATAGCTATACACTCACAGAGAAACGTGTAAAAATTTGAAGTCGATTGGGTTATTAGTTTTTGAGTTATCGTGCCCGTCATTCGCAAAAAAATGTTTAGAGAAAAACTCGTTTAAATTTTGAGAAACCCTTCAGCCGTCACTTGATGCTGGCACAATAAATCGGCTATATCTTTAAGAGTTGTTGAGATTTTTATTTGAAATTTTGTAGGGACATTCTTTAATTAGTGTAGATTCCAACATTTTTGACCCCGAGAATGGGGGGGGTCCCCTTAAACAATTTATAACCACTCCAATGTAGCTGTATATTTTTAACAATTATTTCTTTATTTCAGGAATTGTCAATTCGGTTGAGCTGTACTGTATGGTGGTGCCGAATTATGTAGATACCACATCGAAAGCTATTTTAAATAGCGGCACCTGGGACAGTGCTATTGTCAGTATGCAATATGCTCGACAAATGTGGCAGCTGGAAAGGAAATTGAATAAGGAAAAGTTGCCCAGATTAAGACCGAAATTATGGATGAAGTAAGTTTAGGGATTTTTAATGGAAAAAAGTTAATAACATGTGAGGCATTTTTTATTTCCATCGTAGACATTACCAAATCATATAATGGAGAAGCCCATTATATGATTTGGTAATCCTTTATATTCTGAAAAAGACGATGTATCCCATTTACAAGATATATATTTTGGCCGATATCAGTTCGCAATATTTCAAATTCGACTCTCAATTTTTTTATTTTTTCTTTATCAGAATTTATCCCCACAAAACCGAGGGTGCCAGTAAATACTTTGCTCCATTTCCCATTACTGATACTCCCGTAGTGGAGAGATCACAGCGTTTATTTTATATTCATGAAAATAAAAGACCAATGCAATTCCAGATGTATATTGGGTTTACGTAAGTATCAATTAATTTTTTAATTCAAATTTGATCTCTAAAATCAAATATGTACTTCTTCCTATACAGTTCTTTCTTTTTGGCTATGATGTTTCCATTGTTCTTACTATTTATTGCATTAATGGCACAATGCGGTTGTACGCGCAGCCTCTTATTTAAATATCCACATTTCTTTACGCGTGGCACAATGACCCATCAAGGACCCACTGAGGCTAACAGGAAGGTAGCTGAATTTATATACATTCTGAAAGCTAAGGGCTGGACAAGAGGTACTGCAGATTCGGAAGCACCAAATAAAGAAGTAGTTGTGCGGGTTTCTGGCAAGGATCCCTGCTATGGTATAACCAGTACCTGTTTACTGATGTGCGCCAAAGTCATTTTGAAACAACACCAACAAATGCCAGGAAAGTAAGTAGAATAATTAATATTTTAATTTTTATTCTTTAATTCTCCACATCCTTTCTCATTTTCTTGTTCTGTTTTTGTTTTTTCGTAGTGGTGGCGTTTTTCCACCTGGCTTTGCATTTGCCAAAACGCAATTACTGGAGGAGCTGGGCTGCTACAAATCTGGTTTGAAATTTGAAGTATTGAAGCCATGAAATTGTTAAACTATTTGTTTTTCTATCTTTTTCTGTTACAATAAACAAAAACAAACAGCGTATTTGTATTTATTTTATATTGCATGCGAATTGTTGTACGACATTCATATCGAATTTCCATAATCATAATCCTCCTTGATCGGCGCCACACAGTTTAGTCGGATGTCAGTGGCGCATGCGCACGGGTATCTATCATTTGAAGACAATTACATAGGCCGTTAGTTGGTAGAGTATTTACCGGTTGGATGCTGGGACTGCTACTGCTGCCGACATTTGTATCGGCTGTCGCCTTAACTACCTACCTACCTCCTGATCGACAACAAGTTTTGTTTTGCATTTGCTTGTCAATTTTACTTTTCAACGATTATTAATTGTCTGTTTCAATGGTTTTGAGTTATTTTCTTCAAATGAAATCGATATTGCGGTAAGAGGGTGAATGGTAAAGGGGTGCAAAATATCATAACACAATGCGGGCGCATTGATCTGAATAACTGAAATACCAAATGAATGAATAGCCACGAGGGCTGCTATATATTTCCGGCCTTATTTCCAGCAGTTGATGACAAGGTCAGTTGATGACAAGATCAAATTTTTTGCAGGACGGTACGCATACATGTGGCAGCTATTGGTTTTTGAAGGACTTTTTCTAGTTGGGAACAAGTCATAAATTATTGTTTTTGACCAAATTATCAGTACGACGGCTTTTGTTTAGTTGACTTCCTCCTACATGGCTAATGTCCTGGGGACATTATATTCTTCAGACATCTCACTTATTCATATTTCTATGCTGTAATCGCCAACATGACTTTTTCTGATTGTCCACAATCAGGGACCGAAAATAACAATTATTTTTGAAAATGTGAACAAAAAATCTTCATGTTAGACATGGGACCGACACCTATAGTGGCATATACCAATAGATTCGTATTGACGAGCCTATTAAGGATACTGTGTAATCTTGAGCAAACACTCTCAATTCCATGTAAATACTTATTATTCAACGGAAAAAATAAACTTTGATTTTTAACTGTTAAAAATGAATGTTATTTTTTCCGTCATAAATAAAAATCATTTCAGGAGTTTTTTCCGTCAAAAACAAAACACTCTTTACGTTTTTATACCCTTCACCACACTGTGGTACAGGGTATTATGTCTTTGTGCATATGTTTGTAACAGACAAAAGGAATCGAAATAGACACATGGTTCCTTTTGAGAATATGCATAGAATCACTTTCTGAGTCGATTTATGCATGTCCGTCCGTCCGTCTGTTGATGTTAAATTGTAAGGAAAGTACAGATCGCATTTATGATCCGATTTGCACAAGTCACTTATTTGGCCAATGACGAACCTTATTGAAATTTGTGAAAATCGGTTCAGATTTAGATATAGCTCCCATATATATTTTCGTTCGATATAGGCACTAAAGTCCCTATATATCTTTCGATTTGCACGAAATATGGCATAGGGTACTGAATTAGGTCCAGAATGATGTGTGCCATGTTTCGTGAAAATCGGTTCAGATATAGATATAGCTCTAATATATATTTTCGTCCGATTTTATGTAAATGGTGCACCAAAGTCCCTATATCATTCGATTTGCACGAAATTTGGCATATCGTACTGAATTAAGCCTAGAATGATGTGTGTTAAGTTTCGAGAAAATCGGGTCAGATTTAGATATATCGCATATATATATTTTCGGACAATTTTAGGTAAATGGGGCACCAAAGTCCCCATATATTTTTGGATTTGCACGAAATTTGGCATGGCGTACTGAATTAGTTTCAGAATGATGTGTGCTAAGTTTCGTGAAAATCTGTTTAGATATAGACATAGCTCACATATATATGTTCCTCCGATTTTATATAAATGGTGCACCAAAGTCCCTATATATCTTTCGATTTGCACGAAATTTGGCATATCGTACTGAATATAATGATGTGTGAAAATCGGGTCAGATTTGGATATAGCTCACATATATATTTCCGTCCGATTTAATTTAAATGGTGTACCAAATCCCCTTATATATCTTTCGATTTTCACGAAATTTGGCATAGCGTACTAAATAAAGTCAAGAATGATGGATGATAATGAACCTGACAGTCGGTTCAGATTTTGATATAGCTCACATATGTATTTTCGTCCGATTTAATGTAAATGTTGCAACAAAAACCCTACATAGCGTATTGAATTGAGTTTAGAATGGGATGTGTTATGTTTCGAGAATATCGGTTCAGATATAGATATAGGTTCCAAATATAAATTTTCGTCCGATTTTAGGTAAATGGTACACCAAACTCCTAATGTTTGTCCAATTGACACGAAATTTTGCCAAACGTACCATATATATTTCGAACGAGTGTCTGATTAAGACTATATTTTTAACAATGCAGCATACTGAGTAGCGTGTATCAAGTTTGCTATAAATCGATTTCCATAAATTTGTCCCATTGTACGCAAACGATTCTAAATCTGCCCGATTGAAATTAAATTTAGAAATTGTAGAAAGGTGTATGTTCCTTCGAGGGAACAATGACATGGATTTGTTAGGATACATATGGGAAATTACAAAATTCTTTTAAAATGTCATTAAAAAATGAAAAATTTTTTCGCGAGCACATTCATGATTTTTGGTACATAGGTTAAGGTTAAGGAAAATATGCTGATTCAAAATCTGTTCGCGTTCACAAATTCGGATGCTGTGCACAAAAGTTATAGCGGTTTTAAATCTTGTATTTCAAATATAAATTAAATTAATTCCTATTTGTTGTAATTCGCGAATTTCTTGACAAATGGTTAAACACATTTGTTTTCTTTGCATAATAGTCAAATCACATTGAAATACGGTTTAATAGTCGCGAAAAACCAATAAAAGCATGAAAATATCTGAAAATAAATTAAATTAATTTTTGAATTGCAACAAAAGGCTTTTTTCAATTTTGGATTTTTTGGTATGGTTAAGATAATTCGGTTTAGTCTAGATCTTCTGCAACACGTGGCGATTTTTTCTACAAATTCTTTTAGATGATTGTTAAACATCGATAGATTCCTCTGTTAAGAGTTTTGACTTTTAAAATGACCAAATATATTGCAGTTACAGTATATGAAAATGATCAACATTGAAAAGCATTCAGTTCGCGTATTAGTTGAAATCAGTTGATGCGAATGCGGTTTTCGTATAAACCGAATAAATCTTTTCCAATATGCATTTTTCGAGATGTCATTAAGCGGCCAAAGTTTGCCGCTCGATGCACTTTACTATGCAAAATCCCTAAAAATGGCGCAACGTGCATACGATTTTTATGCGCATCCGATTTCAGTAATCCCCTATGAAAGTAAACAAAAGGACACCTTTTTTAAAAGGATCGGTTAAGAACCGCGGATGGGCCGTATCGATATATATTCGCGTATCGATATATTTTTGACCTATTTTCACACATATTCGCGAATATGAAAACACAAGAATGAATGTATGTGAAATCAATTCGAAGAAAAACGCGATTATATACGCGAATTTGTCAAAATAAGTTTTTGCAGTTTTTCCCACATTCAAAGTACCTATATCCGCCGTTTATTGGGCGGAATTGAACATGGATGGGCTCATTAGATCCGGCACGTAAAAAAACTAAAATCACGCGGTATTCCACGGAATTTGAATGGACTTTCTTAATTTTAGACTCAAAAAAATATGTTTTTTATAAAAATTTACGCACCAAATTTTCGTCTTTGGAACCCAATTGCAAAGAAGCTATGGTGAGCACATTCATGAGATATGCACTAAACGAAGCAAAATCACGAGTTGTACAATCATTTAAATAGTTTAGTCCATTATCTGGATCAGAGATGGTCCGTCAGAAACAGTGACGTAAATGACATACATTTCCGACGTATAATACATACGTCAGAAACGTCGGAAACCCAAGCAAAACCATTAGGTTTTTGACAAAATAGCAATTTCCATTAATCAATTTGGAAATTGCGAATGCTTTACTCAAATCCATATCCAATTTCAAATTTTATTTTCCAAAAAGTTTAAAATTTTTTAATAAGTTCTAGTAAGGAGTACTCATATATATGTAAAAATAATGTATATTCCTGAAAATAACTCTGTATGGTAATGATATTCAAATAAATGACGTTTACTACATTTATTACATTTTATACAGGTATATGACGTTTCCGACGTTTACACCTTTTTGACAGTCGAAAACCTTAAAATTCGTCATACGGACCATCGCTGATCTGGATGCGCATCCTAATTATAAGAAAAATTCAAAAAACACCGAAAATCCGGCTCCGTTTTGGGTAGATGCAATGATTATATCGAAAAATCATACATTAGGACCATATTGTCCATGGGGTATTCTGCAACTTATTCACTGACCACATGTGCGTGCGTTGTGTAGTTTAGCCACAAATCAGGAAGGAACACAATAAAACTCGTTGGCTTCAACACATTTTCACCCATTTTTTTACATTACCAGCATCACAGCTTCCCTGCAACGCATTATTTATTATCAATATTCTAAGATTTTAACAAGAACATTTCATTTTATAGAAATGAATTTTAATTATATGCAATATGTTCATATTTCGCGAGTAATAACCTTGCAAACCTCAGTTTCAAGGAATTTAAAAGATTTTTGTAATTTCCCATATGTACAATATGCATAAAGTGGTGAAGGGTATCATATAGTCGGCCCAATCTGACTTTGCTACTTTCCTTCCTGGTTTATGTATCGATAGGTTTCAAAATATGATTTGACAGCAAACTTTATACTCACCTGTGCTTTCTGGCCGACCTTATATAGGCCTTGCTTCAAACAATAAATTTGACAGTCAATGAAGGCATTGAATTCGTCTCCTTGTTAATCTTATGAATAAACCTTGGTATGAATAATATTACTGTAGAGTATTTTGAATATTTTTCAATCCCATGAACTACGCCATTTAAATCCATTAACAAGTTATTGTTATCAAATATGGAAAATATTGCAATGTTCATGGAAGTGTATCTACATTTATTAATAATTGAATTTAAGCACTCATTTCCCAAGGTTTTCGTAGTGTAGTGGTTATCACGTGTGCTTCACACGCACAAGGTCCCCGGTTCGAACCCGGGCGGAAACAATCCTTTTAATCAAATAAAAAGAAAAACATATTTTATTAAAAACAAAAATATATAGCATATACACAAACATGATACATGCGCTATAAATTTCTTAAATAATTAATCAAATTCAATTTTCCAAATTCCATTTGTTGGTAATATGTATTTAATTCATACAAATATGAAAGTTTTACGCCAGGGAACTGTTTTAAACATCGCTGTTGCTAATCAGACCATTTAACTTTCTCCTTTTTGCCACATTGATTGGACTATGAAAGCTTTCAAAAAGCTTCAGTTTGTTTGTTTTTCTGTTTGTTTTTAGTATGTGCTTTAATCAGCAAAACAGATATGTGCAGGTACCGTTATCATGGGGATGTAGCTCAGATGGTAGAGCGCTCGCTTAGCATGTGAGAGGTACGGGGATCGATGCCCCGCATCTCCAAATTGTGTTTTTTGAATATTGCATTGTCAAAGATTCAGATATATTTCTATTACCCTACGCATGAATGAATTGAGCAAAATAACTTGGGAATGACTGAATGATTGGTCTCATCAACGTCTAGACGAAGCGGTTGAAGTTAAAATCATGACAGAATATCGTAGAGGAACTCAGTTATTCGTCAGTAGTAGCATTATGTAATTTATAATGACATTAATGCCAATGATCGGTAAAAATAATTTCTTATGATGTCGGAAATTTATCGGACAGAATAATTTTTGTCAATAATTTGTAAAACTTCTACTTAATTTCGTATTTGCATTCCTCAGATGATGTTTATTTCAGTACGCGAATAATATAACTCAAAATATAACTCATCGCAATAGTCCTTATATAAAAGAACATAGATTTAAATATATGCTTGATCTGTGTACAATTCTATATAGTGTTTATGTTTTAGTCCAATTCGTATTGTCGACCGAAGAAGACATTCCAAAAGAACACATTGGTAGAGTGTAATATATGGTAATTAAAGTTGCGTTCCGTTTTAGTCGGATCTTCCAACGAAATGGTTGTCACTTTAGATACATTAAAATCTCGCTAATCCGGACAATTGATTTCTGACCTTAATCCGGATTGCCAAATATTCAGGACTATAGAAGTTTTTAAACTGATTTATATTTGTATAAATTTAGTGACAATTTAAATACAGTTGCAAGGCCAATATAAGGTCGGACAGTATGCTTTCATATATACTTGGCGAAAATATATATGAAAGCTATATCCAAATATAGAAGCGATTTCAACAAAACTTGTTACAGGTTAGGTTATACTAATTTCAGTACGTTTTGTTTTGGTGCGTCAATTACTTAAAATAAATCTATAATAAAAGGGAGCTATATCTAAATCTCAACCGATTTTCACGCAACTTGGCACACATCATTCTGGACTATATTTACATTAAATCGGACGAAAATATATATGGGAGCTATATTTAAACCTTGACCGATTTTCACGAAACTTGACCGACATCACTCTATGCTCAATTGGGTACGTTATTCCAAATTTCGTGCAAATCGAAGGATATATAGGGACGTTGGTGCATCATTTACATGAAATCGGACGAAACTATATATGGGAGCTATATCTAAGTCTGGACCGATTTTCTCAAAAATTGGCAGACATCACTCTAGGCTCAATTCAATACGTAATGCAAAATTTCGCGCAAATCTAAGGATATATAGGGACTTTGGTGCACCATTTACATGAAATCGGATGAAACTATATATCGGAGCTATATCTAAGTCTGGGCCGATTTTCTCGAAACTTGGCAGACATCACTCTAGGCTCAATTCAGTACGTTATGCCAAAATTCGTGCAAATCGAAAGATATATAGGGACTTTAGTGCACCATTTACATAAAATCGGACGAAACTATATATGGGAGCTATATCTAAAGTTTGCTGTCAAATCATATTTTGAAACCTATAGGTACATAGAATATTTTGTTAAACGTCAAAACGAAGATATTAATATTTTGTCAACATTCAATTCAATTTTAATTTATATCGTCTTTGTGACGCACATTTGGACTATTTGAAGAGTTTAAAGAAGACTTTCAAGTAAATTTTCCTAGAAATTATAAATTGTGTTTTGTTTTGGCTATGTTTTTTATTTAAAGGCTTTCGCCTTTAAATAAATAGTTTAAGTTTTCCCTATGAATTCCCTTACTGGCAGAATTTATATAGGCCTTGTACAGTTATGTTCACTTAAGGGCATGATAACTCCTCACTCGGAATTCGAAAATTCCAACGGTGTTAGAAAAAGTGCATGTCTGGCTCTCGTATGAACTAGACTTTGCTCTAAAATTAACAACACGGCGGACCTTTGAAAAAATATTCTTGGAAAATCGACGATTTTTGACCAAAAACCAAGTTAAAAAATATGGAAGATCTTCACCGATTGGCTTTATCCTAGTTCATACGATAACTATACACTCACAGAGAAACGTGTAAAAATTTGGTATCGATTGGGTTATTAGTTTTAGAGTTATCGTGCTCGCCATTCGCAAAACCAATGTTTGGAGAAAAACGCATTTAAAGTTTGAGATGCCCATCAGCCGTCACTTGATGATGGCACAATAAATCGGCTATATCTTCAAAAGTTCTTGAGATTTTCACTTGAAATTTTGTAGGGACACTCTTGAATTAGTGTAGATTGGAATTAAATCAGAAAAAATTTAACACTGAGAATTGGAGGGTCCCCTTAATATATAATGTTTGATGTGACTACACTTGTCGCATAGATAGGTTGTGCAAAGTTCGTAGTTCGAATCGGGAATTCCTTTTGCCAAATATTAAATTTATAAATATTGAAAAATTTGACCATTTGTGGGGATGTATCAGAAGGAGTTTACCAATGGTTCCAATCCAAGCAAGTGGAAAGTTTGGATCAAATCGGACCATTCTCCTTAAAATGGATTTAAAAATATTGAACATGTTCAATATTTGTGGGAAGGTACCAGGACTTGATCTAGGCTTCGTAAAGATAATAGGTTGTGCAAAGTTTGGTTAAAATCGGTCATTTCTTGGATAAAATCGGATACACCATTCGAGAGTTATTGTGCGCACCAGTCGGCCAGACCGACGAACGGACGGAAATGCATAAATCGACTCTAAATTGTCTCAAACGGATTTCGTCCAAAGAAACATTGGGTCTAAAACCATGTTTGCAGCGTCAAAGTGTATATACCTTCGTTAGTCATAAGGCTGAGGGTATAAATAGGTTCGTATTTCCCCGTTTTCGGCATTTTACGTTCGAATTATCCGAATGAAGTGGTTATCATTAGATTATATTATATGTTGAAAATATTCGTACCCTTTTCTTACCTAGGTATGCACCTAAGTCAATTTATGCATAATTAATTTCTTGACATGTTTTATTTAACAAGACCACTGTGTAACGACCTTAATGGTAAATATCAATGTAAAAAAACAAAATTATTGTTATTACATTACATACATGCAGATCAACATTTTTCTATGAAAAATGAAATTGTTAAAGATATCATCATCCTCGAAATTCCTCATTCATTAGCCAAAATAACATTTCGAGACACACACACACAAGCTCTAACATCCAAAATCATTTGTTTTTGGTCAAAATGAAAAATGTGGAATAACAAGCGAGGCATTGAAACATTTATTGGATATGACCAGCAATGCATGAATTACACCCGACGCGGCCATTGATGTTTTTATGATCGAACTCCATGCTGATCGGTCAATATTCACGAAAAAAGAAAGAAAGAAAACCTAACAGTAGTGGTCCGGTCTAACAATTCGTGCCATTTGATTTCACGCATTCAGGTGAAACTTCTCTGCTGCGCATGGTAGGTGTAAATCGGCGGTAGTATATTTTTTGGTGGTAGAATATTTATTTGTTTAAGATTTTATTTTTTGGTTTTCCTTCTTTTCTTTAGTCGTTTACTTCATAAATTCTTAAAATATGGTAATATTCAAAAAAGTACATAAACATCGGTTTATTTTTCTGTTTGCTGGTTTTTTAGGGATCTGAACTTCCCTAAAAAACCGTTTATCACATGTAACGAAAAATTGTGGAAAAAAATTTTTTTCGAAACTTGATAAACTTCAGTATTCACAGATGTCTTGTGTATATCACACCGTTTGTTTTTTAACAAATATACATTATTTAATAAAATGAATACCGAAATTAATTTCCACTTCAAACCCAAGAAAGGAAATGGCCTAGGAATGTTGTTGTAGGGGTTACAACAAATTATATTGGGTCAAACCGTACATAACATGAATAAATTATATTTAGAAGCTACTCTTAAATTTGTATCGATTAAAGGGTACCTCCTTCATGTCAATTTCATATCAGTATGGGTCCTCACATTGTAGATAGGGGTAAGGCGGATGATCATAATTACAACCATTTAAATCTGGAGATAATGAAATTGTTTGATTACCCAAATAACGAGGAAGAATTGTCAGTAAGGATTAGCCTACCCTCCAGAATACGTGGACGAAATGTATAGTCTACAGAACAAAACATTGTTAGTAAAGAACATGGAAGTCTTCCACAGGGAGCATAACCCTCAACCCATTTTTTTATAGTTCTTATGGGTGAACTCGCGGCAGATATTAGCTCACTATTTCATCGGGTGATGAGAATAGCTCCCCAGGCGGCACCGCGGGGAGGTCAGTGTCCACAATTGAGATGAAAGAGGGACTTCGCCATGTTAAAGCCAATCAGAGCCGTTGCTTGGTATCTATCATCCCCTACGCCACTGATAAAAAAATGACACTGATAAAAAAAATATTAAAGGTTAAATACATACATATCGGCTTAATTCAGGATCATTAGACTGCTTAACGGTTTTAAGATCGATAACTAGTAGGCTAAAATTAACGAATCAATGGTTGGAGACGCAATCGCCTCACCACTTCAAGCAGCTGGACTAGACAACAACTTCCTTACTTTATTAAAAAAGAAGCAGACTGCCAATTACCATACTTAAGCGTATGTTTTAACGCCTACGTTAGGTTCGTAGATTCTAAAAATATATCCTTGGAAACTATATTATTTATAATTCAAGACTTAATTGATGTATACATCGGATCTATACAGAACAGAATACATCGCACAAAAGTTTAGTATTGACTACAATCGGACAGAGACTTATGAGCACAAATGCCCTCTCATGACTGTTGTTGCACATATTGCTCTTCGTTAGCAGTGCTATTGACCTAACCACTATAGTTGCGAGGAGACCCAAATAAAGTTAAGACCAAGAAAATCGTAATGCTTAACAAAAGGAAATTAGCAGACTAACTTGATTTCTCACATACACCTCAGCCATTTACATGCGTCGGAAGCTGTAGGTCCAGAGCATACAGCAAAAATTGGGAACACTGTGCAAGAAATGACGGCATTTTTAAGCCGACAGATATACAGCCTATGGTTTGCAGAGTTTTTCGGAATTACACTCAACATATTCGAACCATATTTTGACTTTATCTGGGCTTGGTAAAGATAATGGGTTGTGCAATATTTAATTAAAATCGAACATTCCATTTGCCTGATATTGGATTTTTAAATATTGCAAATTTTCACACAGGCTCTACAAAATGCCCCCGGCATTTTAAGAGTTACCAGAATTTTCTACTGAAAGCTTTTTGAAGACAATTTTGAATATCAGTCCATGTTTTGTCATAGCTCCCAATGGAAAGTCCCGCCCCATTTTCAGTATTGTTAAAGTATTTGCCATATTTTCTCATCGAAGTAGGTATAATTTAGCATTCCTGTTGAATAAAAAACTTCCTTTCAAAAATCATTAAATATAGTTCAATAGCCCCCATACAAATATTCCGTACATATCTGTTGATTTTTTTACTGCTGCATCGACACACGATGCTGATGACCACCAAATGAATGAAACACAGGAACAATACGGGGTTGTTGGTAGAATTTATCTTTCAATGCTCGTCTGGGCAATCCTTTATCTTCTCTCCTTCAGAGTCCTCATGGGCCCATAACCTGTTCAAATTATTTTCTAAAATGTTCCAGCGATGTCCACAGGAATTGAAACACACTTTGTATTCGGAGGTTTTGTCAAACTTTATTTACAGCACTCGGTACTTTTACACTTATGACGACACTTTAACAATAGAGCTTATACTTCACAAATGAGAGCACGACACTTTACAACTGAGAGCTTTTACTTATAACTGAGACCACAATCTATGGTTACGACTTCTTTTATCTATTCGTTGCTTATTCTAGATAATTCTATTTTAGGTATCTCTTATTCTAGATTATTCTAATGAATACTTTTATTAAAAGTAACCATGAATTATATCTACATCTTATTGTAACTGATCACTGTAGGGATCTCTAATTACCATTAAAAAATTGTGTTGCCAATTGCTTAATTCACAATATTTAACAATATCTTTTCGGTATATTAAAGCTCCTACCCCAGTTTTCAACACTGGTGTTGGTAATTTGGAACATTATTTTTTATTTCAGAGCAAGAACCACCTATTTCACATAATGCAATAACATAGTCTTCATATAAAGGTCACGGCCTACTCACCTCGTGGAGAAGATTATAAAAAATTCGGCACGGCCGAATGTAACGATGTTTTTACTTGGTTTGTGGCTGAAAATAGGAGATTTTCCAAAACGTATATAAAACATCCGCCACATTGTTAATTTCTATGCAAGGTTCGTACCAGTCCCAGACATGCAGTTGATGTTCCATTGCCCGCCGTCGGCAAGAATGACGTTTCTTTAACTGTAAAAACAACTAAAACACAAAAACTAAATTATATTAATTTCGTTCTGTTATTGTTTCACGAATATTACTTGGGATTTTCTTTCTTAAGGCATAATTTTCTGATTTTGCACCATTTCCTTGACTCCATCTTATTTCATTGTATCTATGTTCCCTAAATCAAAATACATACATATAGGTATGTATGTCACATTTATTTACAATTGTTACAATCCGTAATATTTAGACATGTATCCAGTGAATATTTGTGTCAAATCGGCGCCAACTGACATTCCGCGTGGTGACGACGATACCTTTACTGTCATTTGTCGTTAGGTACAACTGAATTAAGAATCTCCGAGACATGAAAAAAAATCTTAAAGTTACTTCCTTGATAAAAGCTTAGCTTGACGATTGAATGAATGGAATGGCACATTTGAATATTCACACCATAAATCTGATAAATATGACTGACTGAAGTGCTAAAGCGATGCAAGCGTCGTTACTAAAACCTTGAGACTTTCATTGTGCTCACAGACCTAATAACGGTAACTTTTATAATTAGGTCAAACTGGATGAGATTTTTTCATTTTGAAGTGAGTTTTTAAATCTCCCTCCCTTCTTTCTGCCGACAATTTGTAGTGGTTCGTTGAGTTTCGTTCGTTGATTAATTAGATCACAATAAAGTCAAATAACCAGGGAATTAGTTGATTACACCATACACACATACATACAAACGCCTGTACATATTTGTTGTGGATTCACATTAATGAGATGGGATGGAATGGCCACCACCAGTTAGTGGCGAATGTCGCACAAACATTCATATTAAGTAGAGGGGGTATGGTGGGGGATTCGGCTGCTATTCAATGTTGACTGCTAAATGTCGACCGGTTGTTTGGAGATTTGGTCTTTCTTTCGC
Source organism: Musca vetustissima (assembly GCF_032173495.1). NCBI lineage: Eukaryota > Metazoa > Arthropoda > Insecta > Diptera > Muscidae > Musca > Musca vetustissima. Next base: position 22,245 of record NW_026880356.1, read on the forward strand.
CTGGTGAATTCAATTAACCACATTTCAATCAAGTGTAAATGTCGGAAATGTCAACTATTCGTTGCGCCTTTTACATGTGCTCAGTCGCTCGCTGGCTCACTCACTCGCCTGCTACGCTCGCCTCATCATCCAGCATAAAGTGACCAAAATGCCACAGATTGAAGATATGGGCAGCACAACGTTCCCAACTGGAGTTTGATATCCAGGCACAGTCAACCATGGATACGGGTTAATTCTCTGTTCTGTTCTTCATCTTCTTCTGCATCCTTCATATTTCAGACGGCATGATTATTCTTGATGTTCTTGATCTTCGACTGCGGTTCTAGACGGCTTTGATGCGTTTGAGATTTAAATATTTAGCGGGTAGAGAGGGGAGCTTTGAGGCGCTTATGCGTTATGCGGGACACACATAAAAATAGCGGCAAATGTTATGCCATTACATGACGCAGCAAAAAGACTGACATATGTTTTGATTTGGCGCTTTTATTTCTTGGCACATGCGTTCCTATTCATTACGATCAAGAAACGCACAGTCAGCCAGTCAGTCATTTAGTGAAAAGGGTACTCTGCTCGAAGAAGGCTAGAATTTAATTTCCAAGTGGCCAGTTAGTTAGCCAGCAACAAATATTATTGATATAATTGAATGTTTGATTGAAGTTTTAAGTTGGCACTGCTGCCACCAGCAGATTAATTTCTTTTTACTTTGGGAAATAACTGATCTTTAAAAGAGTAGCACTTCCTCTTCGATATTACGCAATCTGGGTGGAGTAAATTGTGTTATAACCTAGACATTTGGTCTCCATAATAACTCACATCAGGGAAGGGAATAACATTACATTTGTAGCAACTCGAAATATTAGTTGTAGATCCATTGGAGATCGGAGTAAAGTTAGAAGTCCAGAAGTGAATATTTAGTATTGAAAGAAATATACTGGGCCATATTTTGGTGTAATTTATTTAATTTATTTTATATAGGTTCACGTTTCGGGCATGTTCGGGAACTCGTTTTGTAGAAGAATAGCTTCAAGAGGAATGACAACAAATAACCCCAGTGGTATTGGAAAATTTGGTTATTCCAATGCTGTTATAGGTTGTTGTAGATGCTCGAGGCGAATCAAAAAATTATTTGAATTTTTTAATTATTAACATTTAAGTAATCTTCATTTAGCTAGCATATAAAAAATTAGGCATTTAGGTTTAGGTTCTAATATTGCAAAATATTGAGCGCAGGCCCATATTTTACATATTTTCCATTAAGGTTTCGTCCAGGTATAGACACACAAGGTTTATTTATTGGAATTCAAAAAAATTTCCATACAGTATGGTTCAATGACTCCACTGGACTATAAACCACGTCAAACAGTCATACCTTGAGAATGGATCGATTTTCGAGACACCACATGCGATAACTTTGCCACCGAGTTGAAAATGGGGCACATCAGTAAATATGATTTTTCCACTAAATTCTGGATATAGCATTTATTAAAGGTGAAAAAAACAGCAAAATAAAAATTTGGACATAAAAATCATATAAGCATAAAAATGTCCTCGCATAACTGAAATTTTGTAAAATATATGGGACCTATCCCGAAATTTAAATCAATATTGATCGTTTATATACTTTACTACAGCACACTGAAATATTGTTTTTCAGACTCAAATCCGTTTCAGACGATTTGGAGTCGATTTACAAATGCCTGTCTGACGCTAACTGTCGAGGGGAGTAATATTTCTTCCAAACACATTAAGATCGAATATGGGGAATACCTGTCCACTCCTTCTGGTATATCCTCTACAAAATGATCAAAATTTTGCTACAAATTATTATTATAATAAAGCATGTGTTATTCCGCAGAACTAGGCAGACCACAGGCTAAGGATATACTACCCTAACCACTAAAAATAAAAAAAAATGAAATACTTTAAAATATTGTTTTTTTAATTTTATGGGAGCAATGTACTAAAAAGTTTTACATATTAGAAGTGAACAGATACAACCAAACCTTCGAATATGCAAGAAAACTAAATTTCATTTCAGAATTTTATAATATGAACTTAAGGGGAAACCCCATTCTCGGTATCAAAATTTTGTTTGATTTAATTCGAATCTGCACTAATTCAAGAATGTCCGTACAAAATTTCAAGTGAAAATCTCAAGAACTCTTGAAGATATAACCGATTTATTGTGTCAGCATCAAGTGACGGCTGAAGGGCTTCTCAAACTTTAAACGCGTTTTTCTAAAAAGTTATGTGAATGGCGGGCACGATAACTCAAAATCTAATAACCCAATCGATTCCAAATTTTTACACGTTTCTCTGTGAGTGTATATCTATCTTATTTTTTAACTTGGGTTTTAATCAAAAAAAGTCGAGAATGGGGGGTGGTTCCCTTAAACGATTATTTTGATGAAATGCGTAAGGAATGACAATCTGAATATATCCTCCATACTATAGTAGCGAATATACATATTAATAAAATTATTGATATTCGACAACGCCACTCAAATTAACAAGTGACATTACAAATTCTCATACAATTCGGAGCAAGATTTTCGTAATGATTTGTTTCCATAAATTACCATATATTTCATTTATTGACTTTTAATGAAGATGACATTGAAATTTATTGATTTTGTTGGCAATGTGCACTGTTTTGAAATCCTGACCGACATCAATCAAGTGAAGTACTCCAAAACTGCATTTATGCTACAATGCAAATGACAACTGTGGACAGAAATGTTCAAATAGTTTCCGGCAGCATGAGAATACATAAACGTTTCAATTAAATGTCCCTTGATTAAACGTACCAATGATTTTTCCGAATTGTCGGATACAATGAGACTGACATGTTGTGTAATTTTAAAAGTCCTTGATCAATTTAAAATATAAGGTCGACTTTAAATGTTGTCAATTTGTAAAAGCGAATATTAATTTTACACTTATCGGGATTGGGATTGGTGTTGAGAGTTTCTCTCTTTCTCATTGGTAACATGTGAGTTGAGTTTGAAAACATTACCACAGGTAGGAACAAAAAAGTACGAAAAGGTACCTAAAATTATACTTCAAATGATAATAACTCAAAATTATCGAGAAATATTGGCCAATATCAGTATTAGTTATTTGCATAAATAATATATGTTATAATTTAAGCGTAAATGTATTCACGAATAATAAAAAATCTAATTTTTGTTTTGTACGTTTATGTCAATTCGTACCTTTTGTGAACAAAAAGTACGCTTGTTACAAAATTAAAAATAGCGCAACTCCAAATACTCTCTCAAGAGAGAGAAACTCTCAACACCAATCCCAATCCCGATAAGTGTAAAACCCCGCTTCCTAGCTGACCGATGTTTCGAGCATGACAAAAAGGCTATATCTTTTTAAAAAGTAATTTCACTTAATCAAAGAAAATCTTTCTAGAAATAACCTATGTTCTGCCAAAAGGCAACATACTTAATTATAGCTATGGCTGAAAATGTGCCTATTACCAGCAAAATATTTATAAAAAACTGCGCCATTGTATTTGAGACAACGTCAAAACATGGACTTATGTTTAAAGTTTATATGCCAGAAATACACTTATAATTATTATATACTAATTATCTACTACAACTAACACCCTGAATTGTATTATATTACGATGTTTGAAGTGCCATGAGTATAAGCAACATCCATGGTTTCAAAGAAACTGACCTTGCCTAATTTAACTTTGACTATTGGGTTTGTCAAAATCACCAGCAACATTTTTTTTTTTGCCACCGCAATACACGCACATACATTTTTGGCATTTTTGTTGTATCCATGCTATGTTAATCTTAAATATTCTCCATCATTTGGAGATTGCTTCTTAACAGTCCGTTTTAATGTTTTGTTCTGCGTCAATCTACAATCCTCCTCTGCAATGATCATCGACTTCATGATATTGCAAATTGGACGAAATGGATTTCCTCACAAAGTAAATGACATAAATGTATGCATTTATCGAACAGTTTTATATTAATAACCAGAGCCGTACTTTGTTAAGAGGATATCGGGTTTTAAAGCTAGTCACTTTAAAAAAAAATAAATAGATAAATAAACCAGTGATCGGAGCAGTATAGTCGGACGGGGCCGACCATATGATACCCTACACAACTACGACGAAAATCTAGAGAGATCAACAAATATTACTAACATTCAGTACAGTCCTTCTAATTACGTGTCCAGATTCCTTTCACCGTGGGTTATGTTGTGATGTTCGGCTTTCAACTGCGGCCTATAGATCGACCCGAAAAAACACATAAAATTAAGTTTTCGGTCCACTTCATCCCAATATTATTATCTGATCATCACCGAATTAAAGACGTTGACCTTGGGTTACTAAATAATATATGAATACGTAAGTACCTGAAAATATTTAAGTGTAACTCCCACATCCGAGTACATACGACAATAAAATTGGTATCAATTTAAAGGTCAACCACTCCTCTTAAATATACTATCAACATCTCGGCTTCATGTTCTTCTGGAGTAAATATATACGCCATAGAATGCAAATTTGGTCACACACAAAAGTCAGGGTCCATTTGACCCGCTAAATATTGACCGATCTTTATCAAAACGGGAAAGCTTGTACTTTGGCCCGATCCTCTTCTCCATGTAAAAATTCGCGATGTTTGGGCCATAATTGCGGCCGCTGGAGCGACCAGAAAATCAGACAAAAATAAAGTTTTTGGTCCATTTCATCCCCTAAACATTATGTGATCTTTACCAAAAACAATAGGGGTCTTCATTGGCCAGAATCCATCCTACATGCAAAATTTCGTGAAGATTGCTCCAAAACTGTGGCCTGTATCGTGTTTACAAATTATAATGGACAGACGGACACACATGTCTAGATCGACTCAGCTAGTCGAGATATGACGATCGGTATACTTAAAGGTGGGTGTAGGACCAATATTTCGCGGCATTACAAACTCTTGGGGCTGCACAAAGCTATAATACCCTGACAACATAGTTGTGTAGGGTATAATAAATAATAATAATAATAATTAGGCTACTCAATTATGATGTTATTTTAAAATACCTTAGACCCAACTTGACTATTCATTTGGACGCCCGAAGCTCTTCTTAAATTGTTTCCATATAAAAACTTAATTTTGTTTAAATTATGAATTGGACTTTCTTTTTGTTATTTCTCTTAGGAGCATATGGCTTCCCAAAGCATCGCCTTCTTACTCGATTAGTTGAGGTTGTGTATGCATTTCCCATGCAAGATTATTTTGTCATAGTTCTTGAGTTCTTGTTCGTTCTTACACAGAAACAAATAATTCGTATATTATATGAATAGTGTTCACAAATTGTTGCCAATGTCCGAACTTCTGCATTTTATGAATTCAATTCATAAATATATAAATACTGGTTTCTTGTCAGAGAGAATGAAAAAACAACTTAGGAATGTGTTTGGTTGATAGTGACAGGCTTTCTGTGGCACAGGAACTGTTTGTCGTTTAAATGTTCCAATTTTTGGTTTTATTTTTTCTTCTTCGTTAAGTCTCGTTTCTTTTTACCTTACATTTTTGTGTCTTGCGTCATTGAATGATCATATATAATGTTAAATATTTATTGTATTTAGCATGTATATTAAAATAATTTGGAAAATACATATGCGAATTTTATAACACAATGCAGAGGTCAGTAACAAAAACAGTGTCCGTAACAGTAATCGTGTCTAAAATAAAGAAACAATTAACAATTTTTTTCTTTGTTGTTCGTTCTCGTTGTCTTGGTCTTTTGGTATTCCACTCAAGCACCATGCTGTTAACACTTTTTATGAAGGTGTGGTCAATCCATCTCTATTTCCCACACTTAATTGTATGGGTTCCTGGCTCTTTAGATTTCACAGCTCTATATAACTTATGGTGTTCGACCAGAATATCCTCCATATGATCCTGAGACAACTGTTTATGAATACCTATAACTTTTGCGTGATGCCTTATGTCTACAAGGCAGGCGTCACTTATTAGTTTTCTTCGTGTTAATTTGAAGTCAAACATTGCGAGCCATGTCTCCAGGCTATATATTTTTGACTGGATGTTGAAGAAAGAGAGAGAAGACCGTTATCATCAGCATAATCTAGATTTACGATTTTTGTTATCCATGTTATGCCTTTTCTCTGAGACCAGACTACATTCATTATTGTGCAGAAGAATCAGTTCTGCATCGTAGTACATCACTCTTATTATTCGAATAATTTTCTGACTTGTACGTAGAACAAACAAGTATTTTCAATGAAATAATTTTTAGACGAATTCTTGTAGAATTCTAAAGACAGTACACTAAAAGATTACATTTTGTAGACTAAAAGAAAGAGGACCATAATATCGCCCTACTTCAACCCAATTGTACCTATACGATTCGCACCGAACAAAGATAAAACGTTTGTCATAGGTATATGTGTGGCAGTCTCTTCGATTTCATGTTTGTTGTACGTTCTAAATTCTGTCATAGGTCAGTAAAGACTCTATCCGTCACTCAACTATCGGCGAGATCTCAATCTAGGTATCTAATGCTATAGATTTTTCTTTGAAACCAGATATTAAAAAAATTGGAAGGAATTAGATGAACGAACTAGTTCCAAACATCCCTATTGTTGAATAGTTTATTTGGACTAGTTCACTCCGGAATGACCTAACAAAGGCAGAGTAAGTAAGGAAGCCGCATCAGCACAGCTGTTGGTACAATCAACTGTCAAAAATAGTGTAGGCATCTAAGTGGCACTACAGAAGTGCTACTGACTTTACACGTTGGAGAAGTTAAATTTCACGTTCACGTTTCTTCAATGAGAAGTCATAGCAACAGTTACCAGAGGCCATTTTGATCATGATCAGTAATGCAACTTTGATTTTAGAAGCGTATTTGCTAGTAAGAGATAAAAAATTAACGATGTGTAGTGCAATCACATCCAGAAACAAATTTAAATCAAAAAGTTTTCGCGCGATGTGGAGCATAAAATAGTTTCCTGAACTAATAATATGTCTTCATTTCGGAAAATAGTCAAGTCAATCTCTTGTCATTCGCGTCCAAAAAATACGAAATAAATCATCTTCCCGAGTTCATGAATGCCTATCCTGAAGATGAAGTCGTATTTCAACAGGATGGTGATCCGAAGCATAGTGCATAAATATTAAAAAAATGGCTGAGTGAGCAAAATTTTCAAGTGACGAATTGGTCAGCGCAAAGCCCCGACCTCAATCCGATTGAGAATTTATGGTAATTGATTGTTGATGCATCTATCTTATAAAATTTACTTTGGACGCAATTCTACAGATATCTTTTATTTAATAAATTTGTAATCTATCATTATTGATATTATTCGCTTATCGATTATTTTCCATATTTTGAGTTTAATGTCACACCAAGATCCGAAAATAGCTGTTTTTTCTCAAGTTCAATGTCAAAAATTTGGACTTTGTTTACGTTTTCATAATGAAAAACTATTCACAATAATAAATTTTGACCGCAAGCTTGAGTGGCAGCTAATATCCAGCTGGTCTCCCTGGAAGGCCATAGTTATAGGCCTTGTGTCTGTCACACACTATAATAAATATAAAAAATTATCAACCAAATTGGACCCTTCTTTTCCCTATCCGCTACTGGAATAACGTTACTCAACTCCTACTCCAACTTCTTTCTCCATCTGTTGACTAAGAGGATTTAACTTCAAAATTTAATCTGAACACAGCCGAAATGCATCGACAATTCCCTGACCAACAATGATGGCATCTTCTAATTCCATTTTTCGTCTTGAAATTCTCGAAGAGTTTATGCGTTTTATGGCGGTCATAAATATATGTTGCAACAAGGCATATTATTAGTCAGTTGGTGTGGCAGAAACGATCATGTGCCACATACAGCAGACACTTGCTGTTCCCTATGATGCAGTTCCTTCCATTCCCAAATCGAGCCATTCCATTCGTCGTCCGTCCGTCCATCATCGTTTTTGTTGCATTGCCATTTTAATACGCATTAGAATTGCGAATTTCTTGTTTCTTGTTGCAATTCAAGTTGTTGTTAATGTTGTACAACTACCACTACTACAGTAGTCGTTGTGGCCGATGTTGAATGAATCCTTAACCGGTGGCAAGTGTGAAAAGTATTCGCACTCGCAGGCCACAATAAACGGCGAGTGGATGGAAAAAAAACATCAGCATTTTGTGTAATAAAACGTCATTTGAGAAGTAGCAGAAGTACAGAAACAACAACAACAAATTCTTGAGACATATAATTTACAAATGTTCTCATTATTTTTCTATGTTCGGATTAGTTGTTTTTTATTCATTTTGTTTCTTTTTTTAATTTCACAGATGAATATTTATAATGTTTGATTGTCGAGTGATTCAAAAAGAGAGAGAGTAGCTTATGTTCAATGATTTATTTGTAACAATTTGGGGCACAATAAGTCAAAAGGATGGCAGTCAGGGCACAATAAATATATAGGCCATTTAACGCAGCTGATGTTTCAATGCAATGTTGCCAACCATGTGAAATATTATAAGGAAAAATTTGACAGCTGGTCGAGACAAAACCAAAAGTTTTTATTTTGAAACATCACCTTATCATTGCATCATGGATGGCAGTGTACTAGGGATAAGTAAATCGACTTTCGACTAATCAGTGTTGCCAACCATTTGAAATATTGTATGGAAAAATTTGACAGATAATCGAGACAAAAACAAAGGTTGTTGTTGTGATACATCACCTTATTATTGCATCATGGTCGAACCTGTAGGGCTCAAATCGTGAAATTTGGAATTAGTTTTGGAAATAAGTACTACAAGAGTACGAAAGGTAATAAATAATACCAAAATTAGTATGGGTCTTGATTTCTGTTGCGGTTAGAATTGGTGTGAAGTGTTGAGATACGAAGGTAGTTTTGGAAATAAGTACTATAAGAGAATAAATGAACTGAAATGTACTCTCAATCGTCGTTTACAACATGTGATGTAAAGCTAATTTAAATATCAAAATAACATTTTTCTAACCATAGCATAACCCAAGGTCGACTCAGACCAATCGATGTGTTAATTTTGAATAAATACAATTTCACATTTTCAGCCATAATAAGCACACAATTCGCAAGAAGTCGTTCATTCGTTCGTTTGTTGGCAATTTCTTCTCATCAATTGCCAATTGCAATCCTTGGGATGCATCTAGGCATAGAAATGCCTAATAAAATCGTTGATTTTGTTACTGGAACAGTTTAGTGATCGCCATCTAGAAATCCATGTTGCTACTGTTGCTGCCACTTGCGATTTTGCGATTGCGTCGCAAGTGTCCGGTTACAGCCGCATGCTTGTGCCCGTGCCGACCATAATCAGTTCATAATTTATGCATCTGATATCGACAATTGAATCTTTTGAATTTCTGTCAGAGTGAGGTGTTGATTATATCATCGAATGTGGAGTTGCATAAATTATTGGCAATTCTGTTCAAGAATTTATTTTCATCGAAGCCGATCGTTTTGAACAAATAATAGAAAGTGTTAATAAGCATACATTTTTTGTTTGTTGATATTAATAGAATGCGAACGAGATTGTAGATTGATATCGCAGGGACAGAATTGAGATGGTAATGCTGTGAAAAGTGTGCAGCATTTCCACGAAGTTCATTAGAATGCGAAAGACAATTTTGAAGGGTCTAACTGCATCGTACAACCGAAGAGTCTGTAACTTGGTAAAGTTATCTATTTAGGTTGATTTTGTTTCATAGACCCAAATTTCGTTATTTTGGGTATATATTTTGGCATAGCCCCACATAAATATCCCGCCTAATTTCCGATATTTTGAGGGATTTAGCCACATTTTCCAACCAAAATATTTTGGTACTCCTTGTTTATGGAGGCAGACCTAATTTAGATATTTTTACTGGTTTATCTGAATTCCCCTACCCCATACAAAAGCCCCGCATATTTTTGGGGTTATTGAAGTTTCTAGTCCAGTTTTTCCAGTGTCTGTAGTGTTTATGGATTATGGAATAATTATTTTTTGAACAATTACAATGACATTGTCCCCATATAAACAAATTTAAGGAGTTCTTTGTAGATAGTGTACAAAATTCGGCCGGGCCGGAACTTAAAAAAGTTTGAATTTGTTTTTTTATTGATTATATTATCGGCAAGTACCTGATTCAGTTGTCTAACCATTTTCAAAGATTTCAGTAGATATTCCTCCAAATTATCGAGATTCCACAGACATTTTTAAATAGTCTTGGAATTGTGTAAAACGGACTTGGTCCGAAATCCGATATTTCGTGAGGCACTATTAGATACGAGTATTCCTCCAAATCCCATACAGAACAAACATACACATCGAATCTCACTGTTATCACTAGCATCGACCCATTGTGCATGTGCGTAACTTAGAAAGTAAATGAAAAACAAACACCCTCCGCTATTTTTGCAAAACCTCTTGCACCTTTCGCCCACCCACACATACATACGCACACACAGTACGATTTAACATTCTCGTGGCACTATTTCATCGCCAAACGCAAAAAAATATATAGAAATGTTTGCGCAAAAGAAAGTTCAATGCCCCGCCGCACTATCAACAAATGCTTAATTTAGATAATTTGTTCCTGTTTTTTTTTTAAATAAAATGGAATGCGATATAAATTATGCGGAATAACACGAAGCGGGTGGAAACAATCAAATAGAAAATATTTTAAATATTTCATAATAAATATCAATTTAAGGGTCATTTCGAAATTAGTGCGGATTGAGTGAGTGATTTCAAAAAGCTAGACAAAGGCGCAAACCTCTGTGTTCGAGTGCCGGCGATAAATTCGACGTCAACGACACTTTGTCTAGTTCTATAACAGGGATTACGAACAAACTAGACAAACAATGATTGTACAATAAAATGTAGAAAAATCGGTCGATCTGATTTGTTTTACTACGAATTGAAGAACTAGACGATATTTCAAATTCAAAATATGCGAAGTTATCAAACACCGAATTCACATTGCTACTTTTTGAATAAACCTCGCATATAGAGCTGTAATATTATTGTAGAAGAGCTTATATTCACTAAAAATCCATGATCAAAGTGGTTGTCATTTACTTTTTTGGACTCGCATTGGGCACAAAATATCCCTAACAGGACATATCAATATTGGGTTATGTTTCGGAGTACGCCCCATATAACGGTATCATATACTTTTTGACATGTTCTTCCATTGGATTGGTTGTAGTGTCATATTTTATGTTTTAATTGGGAGTTAAACCTTCATACCAAAAATTTACCATGGCATAGCCTTTAGTTAAGAGTCCCAAATGTCCACCTCACGTCCATCTACTTAACGAGTAGTAGTTGATACTATTTTTTAACTAATTGGCCTCAATTTCGACTATTATTTTGATTCGAAAAAAGTTCTTACCTGCGGGATTAAATGAACAGTTCAATATGTCCAATATAACGTGTGGTCCTCACACACAAGCTCGATGTCCTGATTTTAACACCCGTTATTGTCTTCTATAAACGGGGATGCTCCTTGTGACTGCATCTGTATAAATTCTGTTCATATCAGTCTGATAGTTCTGCTGATCTTATGGTTCATACATCTACCTTTGGTCGTTTCTCTATAATTCATGATGATCTCTCATTACGTACCTAGAAATCGATGACAAGAGTACTCCCCGCAAATTTTAAACGATTCTCCATCGACCGATCATTAGTTTTATGAGCTTTGTCAGTACTCCCTATGCTGGCGCCCAATGACATGAGGGCCGTGCTCCTACTTCTAATCGCAGATGGAAGAGGCTTGTTCTGATGATTGACGAACTTTCTGCTGCTATAAATAAGGGATGTAGTTGATCGAAAGGTTCATGAATGCATCTTTGGGCTTCTCTCTCTAGATCATGAAAATCTCATATGGCACGCCTGGTTGTGGCAAGTATGGCAGGAGTTCTACCGGCGATAACATCGACACAACTACTGCATTGAGAGATTTTGAAGGTAAATAATAAGCCTTCAAAATCTCTTACCTTCATGAAGATGGTTGTAAAGGTGTCATGTGAAGATACAAGCATTCTGGCAGATCAGAATATAAAATCCTCTCATATATGGAGTAGGATCAGTATTTGTGAGCGTCTAGTTTTGGTCTATCTCACGATAGCGGGGCCACAGGGAAACAACGCCCACCAGCTCACCAACACCGTAAAGCATCTAGAGCATACAGAAGTTACACTCTCCCCCTTTTTAGGAGCGAAATCACAACCCATCGAAGCTCCCCATGGGCCACAGGAACTGCTGGGATGGATGCACAAATCTAATACGGAAAATCACTAAGTCCAAGCTGGTAACACAATGCTAATTGATAAACAATAGAAATCAACCCTTGATGACAGCCATAGTCATCCTGATCCACCAGTGCACCATCCACAACCGCCCTGTGCAAATATGAAAATTATTCACGAAGACCAACTACACTAAATATCGTCCTACTCCTAAAAGCTTCACAAGCAAAACTACCTTAACAAGTAAGAGTTCGATCGTCTTCAAGTACCCTACTGAAATTCAACTCCATCCCTTCATACGTTACATTAGCAAATATGGCTAAATCTCTAATGTCGTTATAGAAACAGCATTCCGCCAGTGTATGCCTCCAGGCGGCTACAGTCCGTGCGGATGGACATTTCCCTGAAGTGGTCATTGTTTTCGACATACCGATGCCAAAATTCAGGTCTATAACGTTTGTTACACATAGCGAATCCGAAATGCCATATTAGCAACTTCTGTGGGAAAAGGCGTTCAGGGCCTTAAAATACATAATACATAAAAGACTGGCTCCTTATTTTTTATTTGTATCTAAAACATTCAGAATACTGAAAATGTGCAGTGTCACTATATGGAGGCTATTCCGAAATATGGGCTGATATATCCCGTTTTCAATGTCAAACATCATACAGTAAGGAGGTTTCTTATCCTCTGATAAACCAACATAATTGCGGCCTCTTTCATGGGTTTTGTCCAAACTGAACTAGAGCGTGTATCGATATATACCATTTCAATACCCAATATCCCATCACTACTTATTACAGATCTTTAATATTGTAATCCTATTTTGACAGACAAACATGGCTAAAATCGGCATGGAATTTTCTTCCGATCAATATATTGAACCCAAAAATAAAGTAACGAACAATTTTATATACTCTTCAACTAAGGTCCTTATCTCATGTCGGCTGTTTTCTTAAACGAAGCAAAAATAATATCGCGAACACAGTATGAATGAAGTTATTTTTGAAATCTGTAGACCACAAATAGACATGTGGTGTCCTTCTAACAACTAAGGTACATATAAAAAAACTAACTGGGTCTAGGCCATAATTTCTATTATTACTTATCTTATATCATAAAAAATAGTTGGAATTCTAACGCTTGGCAATATTTTGTTTATTCCGGCAGTCGTTTGAGGTCAAAGTACTTTATTCGCAAATATTTTTTAACAATGTCAGGAAACTAACATATACGAAAAATATCTATGTATATACATACAAATGTATGTGAAAAAAATTTGCAAACTTTATCTACTATATAGCAAAAACACCTCATTGCTATCGCAATACACAACAGCATAGCTGAATGGCTGGCACCTGGTCTTCTAACGCTATAACGAAGAAAGTTCTCTGCGTTCGATACGCAGTAGTAAACATTTTTAAAAATAACGAAATATTTCATAATTTTCCGCTGACATGCCCTCAATTCCCAACGTTCCCCATTCTGAGCACTCGTGATTCTTTGCTAAGCTTCGTCAATTTAACTGCGTCGAGCAAAAGTTATGACGAAATATAAATAAAAAAAATTTTGTTGTTGTTTTTATTTTTTGCCATGATATGAACAAAAAAAAAATAGTGGGAATTTGAAAGAGGGGGCTGGTTTGCTGTTTGTGCCGGCGAAATTGTATTTATTTATAGAGCGGCGGGGTAGGAATCAAGGCGAACTGCTACCTACTAGTGGTAACTTTTGTTCGAAATGACTTTGAACTTGAAATCACATGTTCATTGTGATCCGTCGCGTCGTCCACCATGTGTACGAGAGTATGTGTTGCCAACAGTCTGGGAGAGTCAAATGCTATGGAAGACAAAAAATGCTTACTGAAATTGGGACAGTGCAATGATCTGATGATCAAATTCAAGGAGGGAGGTGTGTTAATTGAGATGATATTTATTAAAGGTAATCAGTTAACGAAATTATTGTATCCAAACTACATAGTTTTGGATAAAATGTATCTCATACCATAGACAATTATGGGAGAGTACACAACTTGTTGCTAGGATTTATATTACAGTCCATAATAAAATTTATATGGCAACAATATCCATATATGAATGCATTTGAACCAAAAGGGTCCTACAAAATATTTTTTATCATTCAAGAGCACGTAACTACAAACTATAGTCAAAATCCTGTTAAAACCTTAAAAATACCGAAAATGGTAGAGTTTGGTAAGAAAGAACTAGTTCATTGGAACTATTCCGAAAAAAAAACAATCGGAACTAGTTTCAGTATTTTAATATAGTTCCTTTTTTGATCTCGTTCCCTTCACCGATCTCCTTCCTTTATTCCCATATTCTGTCACATTGTAAAATTGAAAAAAATAGGCTTAGAAGTTATTTAAAATCATTTTTTTTCATTTTTGCAGAATTTTCAATTCTTTTATCCATCAACGAATCAACACGGAGCTGTGTGAGCGAAAAAAAAAACAAAAATACTTAGGAGTCTGAACTATATGGAGAAAAGGAACTACATTAAGGAACTAGTTCCTTTTTTTAGATTGTCCAACTCTAGAAAATAGGGTGGTGTCGTTATATGGGATATTTACCAGAACATGAACCGATATTTATAATTATGGTGGAGGACACTCACACCATGAAAAATCCCTAAAATATTGAATAATGGTGATATGGGGGCTATCCCGAAATATGAACCAATATTGAAAAAACTGGACTCATATATAATTTTTACTAGGAATATTTGCTATCCAATGAAATCCCAAAATACTAAATCTAATGGGAGGGGGTAATGGGAGATACGCCAGTGCATGCCTCCAGTCGGCTACAGTCAGTATGGATTGGTATTTCCCTGAAACGGTAATTGCTAATATCCCTGAAACGTTGTCGAAAAACTTTTATATAGTTAGAAATTTACGCCCTTCAGAAGGTAAACTACATCCGTTTTCGACATATCGATACCAAAATTCAGGTTTATTACGTTTGTTACATATTGCGAATCCGAAATGCCATATTAGCAACTTCTGTGGGAAAAGGCGTTCAGGACCTTAAAATACATGAAAAGACTGACTCATTATTTGCGTCTAAAACATTCAGAATACTGAAAATGTGGAGTGTCACTAAAGGGGGCTATTCCGAAATATGGGCCGATCGTTTTCAATGCCAAACATCATGCAGTCAGGGGGTTTCTTATCCTCTGATAAACTAACATAATTGCGGTCGCCTACACCAAAATGTGGACGTAGTTAAGGTGATCGTATTGACCAAGAACATAATTTGTGTGGGTTTTTGAATTATCACAATTACGATCCGAACACCAGGAAATTTTTCACTGTGGAATTTATGGCGTACAATTTTACTGCAACGTGAAATGATCTAGAGAGGATGCCAAACTATTATGTACATTATTGCGATTAAGTTCGATGAAAATGTGAGTCCAATGATAAAGGGTGTTTTTTTTTTGCTATTAGAAATTGTGAGTCCAATGTTCCATCAATAGAACTTGACTTCATAACTTCTGAACGCCGTACTTTCCTAAACCATGGAAAAGCCACTTGGCAAGAGTTCAGAAATTTCACCAATCGTCGCTTCAGAGAACTCCGCAATCCTTCTGATGCTCGGGTAGCAGAAAGAAATTTCCGGCTGCACACACTCGCTATATAACTGCATCAGAAGCAGCGAGATTAGCAAATGATCATGATGAGCTTCGTTGTACTTACCCTACTAAGACCAGAATCAGATTACTGACAATGGAAGTGAAAATGTTAGTCGGCGCGCACAAACGGAAAAATAATATCTGAAGTGTTGTAACATCAGCACCGGAATGAGTAAATTGTGGGCAATTGTTAAGTCGCTCTCGAACCCAGGCACATCAGTACTTGAGTGAGTAAATTGTGGACAACGGTTAAGTCGCTCTAACCCAGGAATGTAGTATGATCGGACGTTTGTCTCGTTTAACGCCGTTGAGGTGACAGATCCGAAGAGGAGCGTGAGTTGTTTTAATCGGCAGTTTGTTAAGCACCCGACAGGGCGAAGAGAAGAGTATTACCGTATACGATCTATTCAAGTGGAGGAGGAACAATTATAATTTACGTTGGAGGATGTTGCACGTGCTATCAGAAGCTCAAATTCATCAAAGGAGCATGGTATGGATGTAATCTCTATGGTGATGTTAAGGCAGCTTGATGAGCCAGGTGTAGAGTTCACGATGTCTGGAAAATGGGCAGAGTGAACCTGCTACAAGGATTCCATGCAAGGTGAAACATACAGGCCGCTCTTGATTGTCACCTAATACTCTTGAGACACTGCTACTTCCCAGCATTCGTGAATGCTATTCTGTTGCTGATCATCAACACGGATTCTGGAAGCAGCACATCAAACAACAGCTTTGTTCGCCATTTCTACACATATAACGGAAGGACTCAACCAGAACAGGTCGTGTTATAGGACACTTCTCGTGGCTCTGGACTTACTAAAGACATTTGATACCACCATTCGAGGAAGTCGACCGAACAACCCTCCGCCCAAGTTTGAAACGTTGGATCGTTAATTATATGTGTGGACGCCAGTCGTACGTGGAATTCTGAAATGGGAAGTCGAAGGACCGTAGAGTGGTCCGCCAACGTTAGTGCAACGCATGGAAAAATATTCAATCCTGCGGCGCTGAGGACTGCATCAGTCTCCTCATAACTCCAATAGACCAAGCAATATATGCTTGAGTGTGACAGAAGAAGGCATTCAAACCATTACTTTATGGATAGGCACCCACCACCTAGGCATATCAGGAAGGATACAAAATTGAGCCCCTAAATCAGACGCATCAATGACACGCTATATCCTTCAGCTCCCCAGCCAAGCCTACTCATGTAACCCCATATTCACTTTTGACACAATCTGTACAGGTCGTAGCATTTTGAGCCTGGAGTTAGAAGCAAAATCAGGTTAAAGTTCAGAAGTCTTCATTTGTTGATATTTATGCTTAATCTTCTCAATACCAACATATACATACAACCGACGAAAATTCCATGCACTTTTTTGGGCATAGTATTTTAAACAAATTCCCTAATTGTTATACCACCCTCTAGAACAACACTATAAAACCCAAGACAAATAACATTTTACTATTCTGCGATAAGAATGAAGAATTGCAAAACATTTGGACATTGATGGAAATGTGTCTTTGGCGGCAAATCCACAGAGACTACATTCGATTATATTCTAATCTATTAATGTGAAAAATAAGTTCTGAAAAATATTTCAATTTATGTATGTTTTTTATAATTCAATTAGATGATCGCCCCTTTTAAAATTTCAAATGGAATTTTGCGGAAGTACCACCACGCCAAAATGACTAATTTTCAAAAAGAACACATCTGCCGCCATTGAATGAGAGGACAAAAGCGATTGAATGAATACCAGACATACTTATTTATGTATATGAATATGTTTAATTTTTATTTTTATTAGAACTCGAGTACGTGCGATTTTAAATCCAAGACCTTTCAAGTGGGAGCTGCCGGGATTGTGAGCCAATGTCGAAAGTTTTTAAAACGATAAGAATTTTTTATTACAATTTTTTTTAAAGCTGGTGGTCAGACCATCGGTCGTTATCTTAATAATTCTACAAAAGCATCCGTGTGGGATTTCTTTAAAATTAAAATATACTGGGTACTCGATGTTGGGTTCTTATGATTTGAGGAAGATATCCAGCAGGGAATCTATATATAACAATTAATAGCAATTTAAAGTCAGCACTTTTTTCCGACTCCATAAATTATTCCCACGTTTTTCATATTATTACTGTCCATTGGACATATATTCGGAATAAAAATATCGGTTTATGAAATATTTTTAAGCCAATTTTTTTTCTTTTCTTATAAAGTCATTAAAATTATAAAAAGTTTTTTAAAATATTTACAACATTTTATAAATAAAATATATATACACTAAAATGCTATATTTAGAAACTTTACAATATTTGTTTGACAAGTAATGTCATTATGTTCGATCAATAATTTTCTTATCGACTACCGTTGTTGTTCTGCCAAACATGAAATACCAAAAAAAACATAAAATGCTTTTTGTCCCTGAACTTCAAAACAAAATTCATTAACTGACATAGTTTACTAGTTTGCGTGTTTGCCTTCTTCCCTCGCTCCCGCACTCACTCGTGTGATAAGCTATCAGTTTGAGATCACGCGGCCTACAACAAGATTAACCTTAGCTTTATCAGTAATGGCACTATGTTTTCTGTGTTGTGATAATGACAGTAAATAGTTATGTTGACAGGCATATATTGTCGAAAATATAATAAAAATTAAAAAATAAAATAAATCCAAATGGTGAATATAATTCGCCACTAAGTGGTATCTCTTTATTTAGTTTTTTTTTTTGTATGGCGATAAATGTGTAGATACCTTTCTTGGAAGACTTATTTTTTCTTAATTATATACACATGCAGCTGAAAATTGACTATAGTAGTTCCGTTCCATATCCGAAATGAATCTACTAATTTTTCAAGTTTTGAAAATTTTTACTCGAAAACCGTTGCTGAACCCAAAAACACTAAAAAACGCACTCCTTGTAAACTTTTTACTCGAAAAATTTGTCCGATTAAAAATAGTAACCATTCTGATTGGCTGCTCTGTTGAAGTTCCCGAACTTTTAAAATTATTTTGTACTCTGAGAGCGAGAGTATATTAAGAACCGGGATTTCTGAATTTTATGAATGCAATTAATAAAACTGGTTTATTGGTTTATTAAATACTGGTTTATTGCCAGAGAGAATGGAAAAGTGGGTGTATTTTCATTTATTTCATCCGATGGAATAGTGAGCTAATATGTGCCGCGAGTTCACCCATAAGAACTATAAAAAGTCGATTGAGGCGTCGGGATAGTTGCCCACTCTCGGAAAACCCAACCTACTATGAAAAAGCAAAGAAAAAAAACCAAACCACCCAAATGTTGACGACCCCCGCAAACGTATAAAGGTCCACGATCTGCGAACATGGCTTCAACAGGCACAAGATCAGCAGTTAATGTCGGAAAGGACTTCTCGGACCTGAACGAGGATTCAGACAAGGTGATAGTTTATCGTGTGACCTTTTTAACATCCTCCTGGAAAAGCACATACGAGAGGCCAAAGTGAATAGAAATGGCACTCTGTACACCAAACAACACATGTTACTCGCCTACGCCGATGACATCGACATAATGGGTCGAACAATGATGATGAATATGATGAATATTACCGTCGAATGAACCATGAGTTGTACCAGCTATTCTCGGACATCGACATTGTTAGACGTATTGAGCTGCAGCGACTACGTTGGCTAGGTCATGTTGTGAGAATGGATGAAGAGAGAGAAGGCATATAAAAGACCAGCTGATGGTTCACGCAGAAGGGGAAGACCACGAATACGATGGAAAGATCAAGTCGAAGACAACATTGCCGAAAATGGTCTTTCAAATTGGAAAAACTGCGCAAAAGACCGACGAGCCTGGAAATCTTTTCTATACTCGCCATATGAAACGAAAGTTCTGTCACAAGCCAGCTAATAAGTAAGTGAGTCTTCTTTGTTATTGTCTGGACTTATTTACTATTTTTTCATGTTCTGCGTCATTAGAACAATCATATACAACAATAAGTTTGGGTTGTTGTTCGTATCAACACTTACCTCATATATTGTATTTAGCATTTATATCGAAATAATTTAGAAAATACATATGTGAATTTTGTAACACCAATGCAGAGGTTGGTAAGAGCATCTGAAATAAAGAAACAATGGAATGCAAAACTAGTCACAACCGATTGAGTGGAAAGTGGTTGTTAACAACTATGAATGAAATTATGAAAATATTCATTTACAAATTTTTTCTGTGTATAATGCAAATTTCTTCTAGAAAGGTTTTTGTTCTCTAAAAACATTAAATTATGACGATGTCTGAAATAGACTAGAAAATGCGTACAGTAAATTTTAAATGGAGGCTATATCAAATCATGGACCTACAATTAAAATTATTTAAATGCGTTACGTTACATGAGGCAATGACATAACGTGGATCGACATATCGACGCCTCCGAACCATAGTATGCTAAGTAGACTTAGCATGTTTTAAAGTTCTTTACGTTTTTAGATACTACGGTCCTTAATTTATATTCCCTGAAATTTTGGTAATCATCGGCCAATCCAAACCAAAGTTATAAGCAAAAATGTACTTAACATGGCCCGTAAGATATATGAAACTTCCATACTTTGAGAGCTTCTACTGAAAAACTTACTTTTCAGACTTAGCATACTATTCTTCGGAGGCGTCGATATATTAAAAATGTTCTTAGAAATAATTGTTTACATACCAGCAACTCAGAATGCTAAATTACAGCCATTTCGTTGGAAAATATGCCAAATACCATCCAAATAATGAAATGGGGCAGGATCTTTTTACATACAAAAAGACCTGACCACCAAATAACATATGACAGATATTTATCATTTTTGGTAGTGAGATTTGACTGAGACCCAATGGAAATCCATAAAATCAGTACCGGCCGATAACGTTGATCTGCCTACTAGTCACGCCCCGTCGCCATCCTGCGATCATGGGCAAACTCCTCCTACAGATGTGGGTGTCATTGCATCTGTAGTCTAGGTTAACGCTGCAAGCACGCAGCAAATAAGCAAAAATTAATCTGAGTTCAAGGACGAGCAAACTCAACCATAAACAGGTGTGGACTCAAACTGCGAGTCTGAACATGAAGACGTGACAAATAAAACCGTTTTAGAATGCCGAAGGCAAGCTCTCCACAACACAGAAAAAGTTATCTGGGGCACAAAAAAAAAAATAGCCAGAATGAACCGAAAGAACAAAATTGAACAGCAAGTCAATGTTCAGAAGGATAAACTGACAGTCTCTCGACTTCTTCGGAAGTGGCCAAAAGTATTTGATCTTTGGAAGAGCAGACGAACACCAAAACCCGCAATAAAAAGAAGACCTTCCCCCCGACTAGCAAAAGACTAGACTACCTGAAGTCAAAGGGAACTGGCATCGAAATCCATCGACAGAGGGTGTGATGCCGCCATTATATGCAAAGGTTGCTAGGTGGCGCAAAAGAGACGAGCTCTGCTATGCAGTGATCGATGGAAACAACGCGTCTGGAGGTGAAGGATGCGGCCAACAATAGGAACCCACTGCAAGGGGGCCAATTGTTCTGGATAGCTGCAGATTAACGGTGGACTATCTAACGCTAGAGTTTGAGTCTCTAAAAAGCTTAGAAGCCCTGAGAAAACAAGTGGAAGATATTGCCCTAATAAAAGGGACTATCAATATTAAGCTGGTGAAGAAACAGGACCTTCCTCTATTACAAAAGGCAACGGTTTTCGTCAGAGGTTGGGGCAGCGAACATACGAGTGCCTACATAAACATTCATAATATTTATTTATGGATCAACCACAGGCTACTTCTTCGGAATATGTCTTTCTGGAGCAAACATATATCCCATCCCATATTTGGCATGCCAAATTTTTACCGCTCATAATAAAAATATCCTGCTTATTTCCTTGACCAGATCCCTCCCGAATGTAGATCTTTGGAACATAATTGTTGTTGAGCTATTTCATCCCCTAAATATTAACCGACCATCACCAAAAACTATAGATGTCGCCCTTGACTTCGTGACTAGTGGTACATAATTACGACCTGTGCTTTGATTAAAATTTAACAGATTAATTTTATATTCCAAAACATTTTTTAATCAGTCAGGTAATCAGAAGCTTCTTTGGGTATTTATCATTGGTTCAGGTGTTTAGATTGATATTTGATATGATTGAAACCTTTTTGACTACGGAGATCGCATACCGATTACCGACAATCTGTCTGATGCAAAGATAATGAAAGTGTCAAAAAAGTCAACGATATGGGTGGGAATGTTCGAACGTTTGTACACACTTATGTTTATGAAATCGACGGGTTGGACGTATTTTTCCACTCAAAAGGAAATTTTTAATTATTTGCTAAGTTGGGAGGACATTTTTAATTATTTGCTAAGTTGGGAGAGACAATGCCGAACCTTTTATACCATTCAACCGATATTTTGAAAGATATAAAAGCAAAAAAAGATGGGACACTACATGGTTAAAAAATTGTAATTTGGTGCATTTTTATTTAAAATATAAATTTCGGAAGCAATGTACACTATGAAATGTACACTATGGTAATGCATTTTACGCAGCATCGCACAGTGTCACGATTGCGGTCAAAACCAAGTACCTCGGAGGATGAGGTATGATAGAAAACACTCCAATTAGAATAAATATGAAATTTTATATCAATATGTCGAGTAGTTTTGCCTCTACAAAGGTTCAAATCTGATAATTATTTATAAACTGATTTTTTACCATATTTTCGAAAAATGGGTGTATTTTTCTGATGCTCAAATATTTGAATATTCAAATTAATGGTTATTATACAAGTGTTTATTTTAGTTGCTGTGAATGTTAAAAACTAGGATTCACTGTAGTTTGTATGTATATATGTATCATATGGTGTATACAGTGTCCACACTTGTAGTACTTAGTTCATCAAATTTGGAAAACATTTGGTCCAATATGTTATGTATAAAATTAAATAAGTTATTGAAGGCCAAATAGGAAGGACACCATGGAGAGAACATAGTAATCATACAATATTTTGGATAAAATTTGCAATTACGTGGTAAAAACGTTATTCGATGCGGAGACATGGGAGAATTGGTATTAAAATATAGCTTTTAAACAAATTTTAAGTCAATTTGAAGATTATACTTATTTATCACATTACTTGAGACATAATCTTATAATCTAAATTTAGAGGTCGCACTGCAACGTGCAGTACAATACCTTGCAAACAAGTCATGCCACAAAATAATTAGTAGCATCACGAACTTTTGTTAAAGCCGAGTCAAAAAATGATTTTATTTAGTATTTTATATTACAATCCGACCTTGTAATATCCTTAAACAGCCATAAAGTCAAGGCCCGAAATTATAACATTGATGATACTAAATCGTACATTTGGGAAGACAATATTTTATATATATCTCTGATGTGAGTTTTGAAAATTTTGTGAATGATAAAAAATTAATTTATTAATAACTAAAGTATATCATATTGTTACGTTCTTGGATTTTACTTAATCCCGTGCAGACGTTGTTTTATTTCCCGATACAGTTCGTATCAAATAAAACGCGGGTTCTTTCAGATTACGATTATTACAATGATTTTATTGACACACTTTACTTTGCACGTTACTTTACAGCTTTACGTTACTTGAGCCTATTTATATGAGCCTTGCTTGTAGCTACAGAAGTTTCTAGACGATCTGGTAACACCTAGATCACGAACAATCTACCAATGCAACAAACACACATTCAAACTTACATTGAGTAAACAATAACAACAACACATACAAACTTACATTGAGCAAACAATAACAACAACACATACAAACTTACATTGAGTAAACAATAACAACAACACATATACAGGTGAGGGGGTAACAAAGAAAGAGGAATTAAGCGATCATCAATGATGACGTTTAACAAGAATTGTACGTCGACAAAAAAATAGACAATGAAAGTGGAAATGGAAGGATGTAGAAAAATCTATACAGTAGTTGTTGTTGTGAAGTTATTCAAATAAACTGCGTAGTAGAAATTTACGTTACAATTCAAATTCTTAAATTAACGGAATTCATCTAAAGTAACATAAATCTAAATTTATATTCGTAACATTGCCCCCCGCTTAAGCCTGTTCGTCCCGAATAGGCACAGTTCCCGTTCCGTAGGGGGTCAGCCGCTCCAAATGTACAACTTTCATCTTCGACCTGGGACTGTCGCTCCTCTGGATGCGATAAACGACGTCATTTATTTTCGTGACAATCTTGTAGGGTCCTTCCCAGTGCGTTTGCAATTTGGGGCATAGTCCTTTCTTTCGTTGTGGGTTGAACAATAGTACCAGTTGCCCTTCCTGAAACCCATCGGTATTTGCCGCTCGATCGTACCTTGCCTTCATGCGGTTGCTAACCATTTTTATTCGATGTCGGACTGCATCGTGGACTTTACTAAAAGAGTTTTGACTGTCTTCATCTTGGTTCACATCGTTTGGGGTAGCACCGAATATCAAATCGCCAGGTAGCTTTAATTCATTTCCGAACAGAACTTTGGCTGGGGTCCGGGATGTGGAATCATGAATGGCCGATCTATAAGCCAGTAAAAACTTGGGAATATGCTCATCCCAGTCTTGTTGGCCACTGTCCACCACTTTCCGTGCGATTGAATCTTTCCACCATGCCATCTGATTGTGGATGTAGGGGCGTCGTTCTGGTTTTCTTGATTCCGTAGGAGTCACACATTTCCTTGAAGATCGCTGATTCAAAATTCCTGCCTTGATCGGAATGAACCTCAGATGGAACGCCATAGCGACAAATCCAATTTTTGCTGAACACATCCACAATTGTCCTGGCTTCTTGATTTGGGATAACATAAACCTCTGGCCATTTACTGAAGTAATCCATGACCACTAATACATACCGGTTCCCAGAGTCGCTTGTTGGGAACGGTCCAGCTACATCCATTGCGATTCTTTCAAAAGGGGCTCCTGAATTATACTGCTGCATGTAGCCTCGACTCTTCCGTGTTGGACCTTTAGCTCTTATGCACCTTTCACAAATGGCGATCCAGTCGGCAATGGATTTTTGACAGCCGACCCAGTAGAATCTCTGCTTTACCTTTTCAGCCGTCTTTGCTATGCCAAGATGTCCTCCACTTGGCCCATTTGCGATATAGGCAACCATCTATTATAAATAGACTGTCCCACTGGGCCCAATAGGATTTTAAAAGAGGGCTTTCGGAGGTGATTTCTTTGCGACTAGGTCGCTTGCCCGTTTCTATGGCCGAAATTATTTTGCCCAGAATGGGATCTCTTCGTTGTTCCGTCGACCAATCTTCACCCGACTCAAACTGCAAAAGTCGGACATCAACGATATTCTCCTTACACTCAGCCTTTGAGCAATGCCTGCATTCTACCTTGCATGGCCGACGGGACAGGGCATCAGCATTACCGTGTTTTCCGCCTTTTCGGTGCTCGCTTCTGAAGTCATAACTCTGGAGCCTCTCGATCCAACGGGCTAGTTGACCTTCCGGATTCTTAAACTGCAGCAACCATTGGAGAGCGTGGTCGGTCCTCAGCAGGAAATGCTGGCCATATAGGTATTTGTGGAAGTGTTTAATGCACTCAAGGACAGCAAGCAGCTCTCTCCTCGTCACACAGTAATTCCTCTCAGGTTTCGACAATGTCCGGCTGTAGTACCCGATGACTTTTTCCTGTCCGTCGATTTCCTGGGACAGGACGCCACCGATGCCGCACGCACTTGCGTCTGTGTCCAGAACAAACTTGCCGCCAGGTATAGGGTATGCCAAAATGGGGGCTCTGCATAGCATGTCTTTGAGCTTTCTGAATGCCTCCTCCTGGTCGTTGCCCCACTGAAACCTCTGGCCTTTTTGCGTCAAGCGGTGTAGACATGCGGCGATGTTGGCAAAATTTTGGACAAATCGACGGTAGTATGTGCAGAGACCCAGAAAGCTTCGCAGCTCATGGAGATTTCGGGGCTGCGGCCAATCTCTGACGGCTTGAATTTTTTCCTTATCCGTCGATATGCCCTCCGGCGTCACGTGGTGCCCCAGGAACTTCACCTCTCGTTGGAAGAGACTACACTTCTTTGGGTTCAGCTTGAGGCCTGAAGACGAAAGCTGCTGTAGAACATCCTTTAAGTTCTTGATGTGTTCGTCGAAGTTGCGTCCCATGACTATGATGTCATCCAAGTATATGAGGCACGACTTCCACTGCAGCCCTTTTAACACACGCTCCATCAGCCTTTCAAATGTAGCCGGGGCGTTGCAGAGTCCGAATGGCATGACATTGAACTGCCAGAGACCCCCATTAACGCCAAACGCTGTTTTCTCTTTATCTTTCTCGGCGATCTCTACTTGCCAGTACCCACTCTGCAGGTCGAGGGTGGAGAACCATGACGTCCCGGCTAATGTGTCCAATGTGTCGTCGATTCTTGGGAGCGGATAGCTGTCTTTCTTGGTGACATCATTCAACTTTCGGTAGTCCACACAAAATCGGGTGCTTCCGTCTTTCTTCTTGACCAAGACCACTGGGGAGCACCATGGACTTGACGATGGTTCTATTACACCACTCTTTTCCATTTCACTTATCAGCTTCTGGACCTCGTCTCTTTTTGCCAGAGGAACACTTCTTGGAGGCTGCTTAATGGGTCTCGCGTCTGCTGTATGGATTTCATGCTTCACCACTGATGTTCTTCCCTGGTGCTCTTTTGTCAACGCAAAGGTTGAGGCATATTTCCATAATAGGTGCTTAGCCTTGTTCCTCTCGGAAGGTGATAATTGGTGTGTCCACTCTTTTATGTAGCCGTCGAGGTGCTTCTTCTCCATGGCTGCTGGCTTTTCGGTGCTAGTTTCCAAATTAACTACAGCTTCAGCTGGTGTGCATTGTCCAATATCGAAAAATTGGCAAATTTGCTCTTGCTTGTTCGACAGGTTCAAAACTCTAACAGGAATTAATCCGTCCTTGTTGCTTTTCACCAGGGCATTCGCTATTAGGATGTTACTGTTTCGGTTTTCTGCTGTTTCCACCACCCACAACTTCTCGGCTCCACAATCTCCATTCATTGGTACCCATATTATTGCTTCGGCACAGGGCGGTATTATCTCTGGATGGTCCGTAGTCAGACGTCTAATGGGTGTACTTTCATCGTAGCCCACGTTTAACGGAATTTCAACGTTAGACCAGGTCATCACACGCTCTTTCATATCCAGATTGATACCGAAGGCAATCATAAAATCTGCGCCTATTATCACTTCGTCTACGATATCGGCAACTATAAACTCGTAATTCACCGATTTATTGGCAATAGTCAGTCTCAGGGTAATCTTGCCGTGTACTGCCGCGGGCTCCCCCGTTGCTGTGCGCAGTCTGACTCCATTAATTTGCGTTATTTTTCCCTTTACCAGATCTGATCTTATGATGGACTTTGATGCGCCTGTATCTAACGTCAGAACTCGCTTGTCACCATTGATGTACCCAGTTGTTGTTAGGTTGTGACTTTTCTGTTGTACTATTGCTATGGAGATTGTGGGGCCATCGTCGATGGGAGCCAGTTCATGCCCCGCTGGACTGGCTCGATTTAGTTTAACGGTGACTCGTTGGTGGACTGTTGAGCCATTCGTCTACCATCTTTCGTTGGAGGTGGTGACGATGACCTGGATCGTTTGCGCTTAGCTCTGCATTCGCGCGCAATATGACCTGATTTATCGCAGTTGTAGCATCTAACCCTGGGCTTAGTCATCCCAACTAACTTTGTCTCTTCTATTACCCGCCTCATGGCGTCTTCGATCGAGTTAACGAGAGATTTGGGTTCGCAACCTTCGGTCTCCAGTTGGCGAATCTTGTGGGTCTGGGGCTTAACAACTATTCTTGCCGTCTCTTGGGCAAGGGCAAACGACACAGTTTCGGCAAATGACGCTTTTGGTGACGCATATGTTGCACACTTAATCTCAGGGTCACGTATGCCATTCACAAAGGTTTCGATTTTCATACGGTCCAGCAATGGGTGATCCTCTCCTGGATACGTCATTAGCACCAAACGTTCCACCTCAGCTGCAAAGTCTTGTAACGTCTCGTTTGCCCTCTGTACTCTTCCCCTTAATTCCATAAGGTAGATGTTTCGTTTATGTTCGCCACCGTACTTACGTTCCAGTGCAGCAATAACATCTTCATAGTTATTTCTAGAAGCGACAGGAATACTCTGTATAACATCAGCAGCACTGCCCTTCAATGCCAGAAGTAGTGCAACCGCTTTGTCGCTGTCGTTCCACGAATTTCTAGAAGCCACTGTCTCGAACTGTAACTTGAAAACATTGAATGACGTAGAGCCGTCGAATACAGGAGGTTTGATTTTTAGTGTGTTATCAGGAACTCGCACCGGACCACCTTTAATTTCCAGTTCCGACATGTTCTTCTCCAAATTCGTAAACCTGTGGTCGTGGGCCAGAAATTTCTCGTCAACCGACTGCACTTTCTTATCCAACTCTTTAATTTGGACCTCCACGGTTTCCACTCTCCTTCCAATAACTTCTGTAATGTACTCGAGTTTCTCGTTCGTTATTCTCGAATTCTCTTCTAACTTTTTGGAAGACTCTTCGAACATTCGTCTCGTGTTTTCCTCGCTCCTTCTGGAATTTTCCTCCAACATTTTAGCCAGCATTTCTCTGAAATCGTCACCCCTGGCAGCTACTGACGAGACTTCCCCACCGTTGGATTCGCGCATTTCCGATAAATCCACCTCATCCTTACTGTCAAACTCATATGTATCGATGTCCATACCACGGCGCTCGAACTCATCCAACAGACGTTTTTGTAGTTCAGCCTTGTTGCCAGTAGAGGACAATTCCAATTTATTGAGCTCCTTCTTCAAGTCTTCCACTCGTAGATCCTTAAACTTCATCGTAGTATTATCGTAATCTCACTTCCGACACCAATTGTTACGTTCTTGGATTTTACTTAATCCCGTGTAGACGTTGTTTTATTTCCCGATACAGTTCGTATCAAATAAAACGCGGGTTCTTTCAGATTACGATTATTACAATGATTTTATTGACACACTTTACTTTGCACGTTACTTTACAGCTTCACGTTACTTGAGCCTATTTATATGAGCCTTGCTTGTAGCTACAGAAGTTTCTAGACGATCTGGTAACACCTAGATCACGAACAATCTACCAATGCAACAAACACACATACAAACTTACATTGAGTAAACAATAACAACAACACATACAAACTTACATTGAGCAAACAATAACAACAACACATACAAACTTACATTGAGTAAACAATAACAACAACACATATACAGGTGAGGGGGTAACAAAGAAAGAGGAATTAAGCGATCATCAATGATGACGTTTAACAAGAATTGTACGTCGACAAAAAAATAGACAATGAAAGAGGAAATGGAAGGATGTAGAAAAATCTATACAGTAGTTGTTGTTGTGAAGTTATTCAAATAAACTGCGTAGTAGAAATTTACGTTACAAATCAAATTCTTAAATTAACGGAATTCATCTAAAGTAACTTAAATCTAAATTTATATTCGTAACAATATATTTTATTATAATAAAAATAACAAAAATAAAACTACTATATTTAATTTAGCTGCATATAACGATTTTATAGTACAGAAAGTTACTTTTTTAGGTATTTTTGGTATGATAGGTACCTGTAACATGGACCAACAACTAAATTGCAACACACTTTACTGTCTTCGTCCAAATTACTTTCAAATTTTGAAAAATTTCAAGGAATTTGTATAAATAAAAACAATTTTATAGGTCAAAAAATCGGATTTTTCAAGACCCTTTGTATGGGAGGTATATCAAATCTTGGTCCGATCTACCCAGTTTTTGGTCCATTGCTTTATAGGCATAGGTAAATATAAATTGTAAATTTTCATTGAATTTTGTTGAATATTAAAGATTACATAGCCCAAAATAGCAAAATTTTCAAGACCCTTTGAAAGGGAGGTATATCAAATCTTGGTCCGATTTTTCCAGTTTTTGGTCAGTTGCTTTATAGTCCTAAGTAAATATAAATTGCCTATTTTCATTGAATTTGGTTGAATATTAAAGCATTTATAGGCTAAAAATGGTGACATTCTCAAGACCAATTATATGGGAGGTATACCAAATATTGGTCCGATCTATCTAATTGTTTGTCATTTGCTCTATAGGCCAATAATAAGCACATGTACCAAATTTCATTAACTTGGGATAACTCCTTCTATTTTTGGTCGCTGTTTATATGAACTCGCGACATAGTGCATCGTATCCCTATATCATAAGATTAGATAAAATTTTAATGATTAAGTGTTTCTATAAAAAAATGCCATCCACAAAATAATTTGATTTTTTATACCCTACACAACTATGTTGGCAGGGTATTATAGCTTTGTGCCGCCTCAAGACTTTGTAACGCCGCGAAATATTTGTCCTAGACCCACCTTCAAGTGTACCGATCGTCATATCTCGACTAGCTGAGTCAATCTAGACATGTGTGTCCGTCCGTCTGTCCACAGGCCGTAATTATGGCCCAAACATCGTGAAATTTTACATGGAGTAGGGGATCGGGCCAAAGAATGAGCATGCCTGTTTTGATAAAGTTTGGTCAATATTTAGCGGGGTCAAATGGACCCTGACTTTTGTGTGAAAAATTAAACAAATTGTATTCTATGGCGTAAATATTAACTCCCGAAGGACATAGACCCGAGAAGTTGACAGTATATCCAAGAGGAGTGGTTGACCTTTAAATTGATACCAATTATATTGTTGTATGTACTCGGATGTGGGAGTTACACTTAAATATTTACAGACGCTTACGAATTCAGATATTATTTATTAACCCATTACCTTTGAAATTTTCCATGAGGATCCATGTATGGTCAAGGACAACGCCTATAATTTCGGGTGCTGATCAGATAATAATTTTGGGATGAATTACATTTTTTATATTTTTTTCGAGTCGATCTATAGGTCACAATTGAAAGCCGAACATAGCAACACAAGCGACGGTGAAGGGAATACTGCCAAGAAATTAGAAGGGTTGTACTGAATATTAGTAATATTGGTTGATCTCTAATTGGTTAAGTGTGTGCAAATATCGCGAAATATTGCCACAGAAATTTAGATTTTCTTGGAATTTGTGTAGGGTATCATATGGCCGGCACCGTCTGACTATACTGTACCGCTCACTGGTTTATTTATGAGAATTTATAAGAATTTTTGAAATTTTTATTAATAAGTATTGGTCAATTTAACTTTGGATTTACCCATTGGGTCTTTTAATAAAAAACAGAATTGGCCAAATGAACTGACGTGTATGGAACCAAATGACCTAGTCCCTTTTCCGATACAAACTGAAAAACATCGAACCGAATTAGGAAGAATATTTTCCAACTCTAACAGATAAAATTAACTTCGTTTCGTGACTGTAAAAAAATATCGAATAAATAAACAAAGTTGTTATTATTACCAACGGCAACCGGTCGTCTTATAATCCATAAACTAATTAATTCAAATAGTTATTTCCAAATCAGAACACACAATCTCTCAATCAGACTATAAAACAGCAATTGTGTGAAATTATAGTATCAACATTTAAGCATATATAATTTCTCGCAAATTGAGCTGTTAAATTACAAAATAGATATCCAATAAAAACGGTTTACAATTTCCGCGCGACCACACGCTGCAATAACGAGCTTCTTATTCCCATATTCCCACCACTACCTGAAACCAACATGCATAAAATCAATGAACCAGACAATTTTTTCCGAGTTCGTTAAATGAACAAATTACTACTGTTACTACTATTGTACCCCTAAACAGAGGGGGTGTGTGGTGGTTATGACCTACGTTTTACTAGGGTGCAGAGATGTTTGGTTTGTGACTTTAGTCACGTATGCATAAAAATTCGACAAGAGCATAACACAAAATTGTTTGCTTATTTCTAGGTAATTGGATAGGGATGTGTATTAATGTGGGTTACAAAGATATATCACACAGACATATTGTGTGCTGTGATATTGTTATTAATTTGGAAACCAAATGTGGCTGACAAGGTATTTTATATCGAAATGTATTTACCACAGATCATTAAATGCGAAGTAGAAGATGATATACTTTGGCTTATAAATTAAATATGGAATTTGTTAGATGTACAAACAGGAAAATATAATTAAGAACATAATCACAATCGACAATACTTTTTAATTGCAACGAGATGGGTAGACTTCCAGAGGTAGAACATAAATAATGAAGTGCAATAACAAAAAAAATAAATTTAATGCTTCCCATGTTCTAGGGTATTATAAGTTCATCCCGTCTGAAAGTAACGGTTTTTATATACTTCACAATCAGGTGGAGTCTATAAAAAATTAGTCATTCCGTTTCCAAAACTTCATAATATTCACCAGAACATGGGGTCTTTGGTGAATATTATATTTTTGATAAAACCGCAATTCTACATCGATGTAGCCACGTCGATCTGTCTGTTTAAATCACAATGGTCAATACCAAGTTTCGCGATAACCTCCATACAACGGTACACACCATTTTTCGGTATGTTGGTGATTTTGACTACGTTAAAAAAAATAACTTTAAGTTAATATTTTTAGTTCTCATTGGCTGGCCACTCTTCCTACCAAAAATTGTCTGTATCGATCCACTTTTTAAACTACCAAACATATCAAAGCACATTTTGGAAGTTGCGCCACGTTTTTCAAATTTATCATTTTGTGTTCTTAGTTGGTATGGGTGGGTGGTTAGTGAAAAAACAAAGAAAAAGAGAAGCGGGAGAAGTCAAAATGGGTACAACAACTGCCAATTTCGGAGTTAAAAACATAGTTTTCCTACTTATCTTACATTTTGTCGTACCATGGATATAACGAACTAGTTCGCTGTAATCGTACTTTACTGTACAATGTTGAACATTCGGTTGAGCTTGCTGTTAGTATAAACCCTTTTTAGATATATTGTGCATTGATATTGAAATAATTTGGAAAATACATATGAGAATTTGGTAATACCAAGAATGCATGAAACAAGGAAACAATGGAATACAAAACTAGTCACAATCGAGTGTGTGGAAAATCGCCGGTTAATAGCAACAGAAATGGTAGAAACAGCT
Source organism: Musca vetustissima (assembly GCF_032173495.1). NCBI lineage: Eukaryota > Metazoa > Arthropoda > Insecta > Diptera > Muscidae > Musca > Musca vetustissima. Next base: position 55,320 of record NW_026880356.1, read on the forward strand.
GAACAATGAATGGTGCTAAGATTTTCTTTTTCTTAGGAGGAATGCATTTGTTTATGTCGAAAAAAATCAAATAGCCTGTTGTTATTATTTCAGTGGGTCCACGTTTTGTCATAGTAAATTTCCAGCATTTGAGGGATTGTGAGGAAACATAACGTATTCAATATCAGTCCATGTTTCTGCAGAACTCTCATAAAAAGGTCATGCAACTATTTCGGTATGTTTAAGGTCTTTGTCAAATTTTCAATCCAGAATTTCAATATTTTATATAATTTTTATCATATATGTTTGAAAGAGTTCAAATTTGTTTGGCTGGGCAGTTGAAAAGGTGTAGCGTGGAATGTGGACCGTTGTAAGGGCAGATATTATTGACCGCCCGTCAATTCGTACCCAATAAGATGTGAGACGGCTACACCATCCCCGTCTCAATTGTGCCAAGACCACTCTGGTTTGTCGGGGTAGTTACTGCTCTTCTACAGCTATCGCAGGCGGCTGATTACCGATTATTGTATTCACACAATATTCTCGTATTGCTTCCTCAACTGCATCCGTGTGAATACGACTTAATCCTGCTTGTTATGCTAGAGGCTCTCCTTTGCACCTCTCTCTCTATCTCCAGATCATGAAGATCCTTCCTGACATGCCTAGGTAGTGGGTGCGTATCCATTAGGTAACGATTTGGATGGCTACTTTTATAACACCCAAGCAGGTATAGTGTTAACGCACAGGAAGGATCTTCGTCCCCTCATGTAAGAGGTCTATTGAAGCCATGAGGAGGCACCCTGTTGCAGTCCTCAGGGCAGCATTCCGGTAGGATTGAAGACTTTTCCACTGCGTTTCACTAACGTTAGCGGACCACACTATTGCTGTGTATGTCGTTACAAGGCTTCTTTGTCAGCTCTCCAAGAACCTTGTTTCTGCTCTTGATCTTATCGCAAATAACTGTGGCATGCGCGAATGTGACCCCTAGAACCTTGGGGGTAGTTCGTGGTCGGAATAGTGGACCTGCACATTCAAAGGTAGCCGCTCTCTGTTTTCCATGTGGTAAACAGTGTGGACGTTGATTTAGTGGCGGATATTTCCATATTCCTCTCCCGGAAAAAAAATCAGTTATATCCACGAGATAGTGGTTCATCATCTCGCAAATTTCATCAATTTTGGGTCTTTACGCCATTAAGTTTAGAAATGTATGCTAGTTTTCCTGGATATATTTGTTCTCTCAGTGCTAGCATTTATGATAACAAGGAAAAAACATTATTTCCGTTTAGGCCCAACACTTTATACCCTTCGTAATATAAAAAAATACCTGTAATATCAAGTGACGATCTAAATTGATTTCAAAACATTACTAAAAAGATCAGCCCATACCATTGTATAGTATCTATTGCTAATGAGGTACTTATATCGACAACTTTTTTCTCGGACTGTTATTATCCACTAAATCTAGGAATACTAAAATGGCATAATAAGCTGTTCTCGCATTATAACCATCTTTAAAAACCTTAAAATTCCCAAAATGGACTATAATTTTTTTCATAGATTATTATTGCAATTTTATTTTTTCCCACAACCCACTCTAATGTTTAAGTTAAGATTTTATGTTCCAAGAAACAATAACAACAACAAAATACACGATCGAGCATTGCGAAAACATAAGCGTGAAAAAATATTCCCATTAAAATCAACACCAACAATAATAACTATAAAAGTGATTTGTGTGTGTGCGTGTTTGTTTATTTCTTTCTATTTTATTTGCTAACCAACTTTTTCTTTTGCACAAACATTTCTACCAAAACGTTGGCTCATGTTTCTGAAAATGTTGTTGTTGCTGTTTTTTTCATACTCACCTTTAAAACGTTATTTAAATAATTCATTTAATTATCGAATGGAATATCAAGGGGGTATATCCCAAAAGGTTTTTTAATTGAGTCATCATTTGTCGATTCGCATTATTGGCTATTCGCCGCTCCATTAGTTTATCGTTCAGCGAATATTTGTGAATTTTATTATAGAGCTCAACGATTAAAGTGCAAATATTTTTTTTGTTTCTTTTATTGCAATACTACCCATTCAAAAATTTTGTTTTTCTGTTGTTGGGCAGTCAGAAATTGGAGTAAAACTTGCTAGCTAATTATACCCTGCTAAAAGTAGTCAGTGTACAGAGTTGGGAAGTAAGAATTTGTAACAATGTTACGATTTTGGGTTTACCTCAACCCCATGTGAACGTTGTTTTATTTCCCGATATTCTGTATCAAATAATCTGAGGGGTAGAAACCTCCTTATAAGGATGAAAGGTCAAATTCGTGAACAAATTGTATATCTTTGTTTGCGGCTATTGCAGTTTATTTTTTATTATTTTGATATAATATGACTTCAATCAAATGGAATGAGGAATACTTTTGTAAAAATATTCTCCTTCTATCTTGATTCCATTTGCGTTTGTTTCTTCCTTATTTTCTAGATCCGTAATCGAAATATCACTAGACGATATTTTTTTCAACCCAAATGGTCTACTTAAGATTTTATATAGGTTCCAATCCCCATAAGAAATTTTTCACCCCAGACCATGAGTACGATTTTGTAACACAGTGTAATAAATAAAGTACTAAACAGAAGCTTGTTGATTCACGCCCTGTCTGGCTATTGACATAATGTTGGTGTTCTGATGTTTTAAGTCGAAGCTTAGTAATTGTGTACACGTTGTCCACGTTTTGATATATCCCCAACACCACCATATTTTTGTTACGTTAAATAACTTACTCTAAATCATTTCTTAACCCTTTGAGCCCCGAATTTTTTCCGTGACAATAGAACTATTTTCTGTGCACATATTTAATGAATAGAATAGGATATGAACAAAATTGTACGACGCTACATCCCTGCATTCGGGAGATACAGTACCTTCTTTCCGAAAAATAAAAGTCCAATAACAAAAAAAGCAAATGAAATATCGACAAAAAATCACTTTTAATTTTCTTTACGTTCTTTTTTACAAGACTCAACAACAATTTCGTATACGAAGCGATTTAAAAAATTTGGACTGTATACACAAATTGGTACTGTACATATTTGTGCACTCATCTGTGTATTGAAAAGCGTATAACTTTACCAAAACTTTGAATTTATTAAAATATTTATTTTGATATGTGTCGTCCATAATCAGCTCGTAACATATGTAATCCAAAAAATATACATTTAGCATCCACGTATTAAATATAAGCTCTAAAACATTTTTTGTTTGTTGTTAGGCCACAAAGGGTTAAGTACGTCCGTGTCTTTATATACGACGAATCGTTTTCGTAATTCTCACAGTTTTGGTTGTATTTTCCAACCATGGAAAGTATATTTTTGCAGTCATCATTCCCGGAAGGCAAGGAACTTCATCCAGAAAATTTTAACGTACATCAGTGATTTTACGTTAGTTTTAGACGAAATGAAAGGTCATGTTTCGACTTTCTTCCACTTGATCTTTCCTTCGAATTGGTAGCCTTCCCCTTCTGTATGAACCACCAGTTGGCTCGTTTTTATATGCCTTTGGTCTATGACATCTCATCCTTTCTAGCAACTTGACCATAGTCGCTGCAGCTCTTAAACACTCCAAGAGCTGCCTAGTCTGCTTGCGCAAGAACCCATGCTTCAGATCCTTTCAACAGCTCGGGTACAATCAGCGTCTTGTAAAGTGTAAGTTTGGTCTGGCGATAGATGGCCTCGTTCCTAAATTGCTTACCCAGCGTTGGCTACCTCAGACCTGTAGTTTTCAAGTTCCACGGTTGTTCCATCAGTTTGGTTTTCCCGCCATTTCCAGTCCGACTTTGGCATACTGCTTCTCAATTTATTCAAAGGTGACTATTATCGCTCGCAATGTTCAACCCATTATGTCGATATCATCGGCGTAGGAGAAGTAACATGTGCTTTTTGATGTAAAGAGTGTCATTTCTGTTCACCTTTGCAACCTTTTGACCTTTCCCAGCAAGATGTTAAAAATGTCACACAACAAACTGTCACCTTGTCTGAATCCTCACCTTGTCTGAATCCTCACTGAAGGGCTCCGAGAGGTCCTTTCTGACTTTAACTGCTGACCTTATGCCAGTTGAAGTTATCCTGCATAGCCATATCAATATCGCAGGAATATCGAACGCAGGCATGATTTTAAACACCTCAGAACGAAGTTGTCGATGTGTGTTCTGATCAGGTCTTAAGCCGCATTGGTATGGTCCAAGTGTTGGATAGCACTTTATATGCGATAGGAAGAATACTAATTCCTCTATACTTGCAACATAACGTCTTGTCTCCTTTTTTGTGAACGGGGCACAGTATGCTTAGGTTGCAATCATTGGACATGCACCTTGCCAAATTGCCAGTTAATGCTCCTATATTAACCAACGGTCTTGAATATAGCACCTGTTTTTTTTTTTAAATTAAGAATAATGACCTTCATCCAGAAATTTTCTAACAGTCCATTTTTAAATATTTTTATATGGCAAATCTAAAGTATCGGTAGGTTATGAACTTTTCTACCAAAATTTTTGTTTTGACATATTACTATCCTTATTCTGAAGGCTTTAAACACATTTTCCATGCATGGAAATAAAGATTAGCCTATCTATATTCTCGGAGAATAAAGGAATTTATCCAGAAATTTTTCAAGGTAAAGCAATTTTTTGATATATCCCGCATGTAAAGGTAACGACACATTTTCGGGATTATAAAGTTTTTAGTTGTGTTTTTTAAGCTAGGGATACGCAAAAGTAAACTTTTAGATTTTTCGATTTTTGCCACTGATCAAAAGGGGTGTTTTAGACTTTTCGATTCTGGCCTTTGACTACAAAATCGACTTTTCGATTTTGTCAAGCCCAAGCATTTATGAAGATAGTCGAATGTCGTTCCTGAAAAGTGGACTTTGCGATTTCTTCATAGATCAAAAGTCCACTTCGATTTAGACCATGACCCAATAAACAATCGTTATCGGGAATTCTGGATTAAAATCTCACATGACCCAGGTCAATTTTTTGTTTACGTTTACGAATAAGTCAAAATTGAACGCATTTTGACAGTAGGCCATGGCTTAGGCTTTTAAGTACAAAAAGACTAAAGTCAAGCATGGAAAATGTAATTTGGTAAGTCCACGTTTTGGTATTGACCATACATGGAGGTTCCACATCTTTTTCGGCATTTGTAACGTTTTTGGCCGCATTTTCCATCGGTTGAAAATTTATTATGACAATCTAGGTCCGTACGTCGTGTCATCACATTACCATCATGAGAAGGTCCCCCACTACGTTAGATATATTGAGTATTCGACAATCCTTTCGGAGTTCCAGAGATAAAAAAATACTTTAACTTAAAGAAAGTGTTTCTTTACATTTTGTTATATTTTTACGTTGTTTTTGCCCTGACGATTATGGACATATTCCATGACGACCCAAATCAGTTGTTGGGGATCACAACGAATAAATTATGTTTCTGTAAAAACTAGAACACAATAATACCAATTTTAAAGAAGGGTGAAGTTTGGTATTTATATTTTTTCGATTACAGATGCACTGTGCAATAATATAATTCATACGCACCATATGACGATAAACATTGCAGATCACAAGAGTTCCCATCCCTGGTCAAGTTATCAATGACGTTGCATGCGCGACTGTATAACTGATAAACTGGCACATGTAAAACACGTGCATCGTAATAGTATTTCAATATGCATATAAACTTATATATTTAGATTCTACTATAAATAATTGAGCTTTAATTTATATGTATGCATATATATTGTATTTCCTATACATTTCCTCACAATCATCCTCTAATGCAATCCAAACACTTTGCAAAGGTGTTTCTCAACCTCGATTTGTTTAGAATTTACGACAATACCCCTAGCCTGACGTGCTCACCCATTTCTCGTATTATATTTAGTGTTATTGTTGTTATTATTATAATTGTTATTGTTGTGACGACCGACGAGCGACCACTACTCGAGTTGGCAAAAACAAAAGCCACATAAACAACGTGGTAAATTATTTGATTCACATTACAATCTAAAACAAAACAACAACAAAAAAAAACTAAAAACAATTTTCCGCGTATGCATTTTCGTCATATTCGTCATTCGTTTGTTATTGAGAGAGTCGGGCCTACGTGATCTGAGTAATGCAGCCAAAATCGTTTAATAATTTTTTCCGATTTCGCTGTCAGAAGAGCTTAGAATACTTTGTAATATTGTAAATTCTAATTAGATATCGGTAACAGGCTAATAATGAAAGTGTTCTAGTTTTTTATTTTTTTGTTTAAGTCAACAACGATTGAGAATTAGTTATTGCAAATAAACATGCATTTGCAATTAGTTATATTAATTAGTGGGAATAACAATTGTGTGTGTGGTGCTACTTTTTTATAAGGAAATAATAAAGGGTAGTGCGATTTAGTGGCTAATAAAATGAAAACGTTTTATTTTCTTATTTTTTTTTATATTAAAAAAACTGAAACATTTTTCGTATCAGCAGACAATAAATTAAATAGACAACATTTAAATAAATTTTGCAATAAATCACGTGATTTCGTTCGATTTTCGCTTCAACACACAATTTGTTGTCATTACCAATTAGGAACTACTAAAAACATCGTTATGTTCGGCCGGTTCGAATTGTTTATTCTCTCCACCTTAAGGTGTCCATTCAAAATACTTAAACCAATCAAGACTTTCATATAGGGTAAATTTTTGGAATGAAGGTCTTCAACATTTGGTTGCCCAATTGAACGGATATGGTTAAATCTACATAGAATTAAGGGGTATCGAGGTTACCAAACGAAATAACAAATTAAATATACAACAAGTAATAAAAGTCGTTAGGTTCGGTCGGGCCGAACTTCTTATACTTTCCACCACGTGGGGAGCAAATCTCTATGGAAGACTTGCCAAACCATGCCTCCAAATGCCGTATATATTGATGATATATTGATCATTTTTGTAGATTTTCTAAGTCTAAAAAATAAAATTACAGCTTATTTGACTGAAGCACGTGTCCAAGCTCTCCAAAATACCGAAGTTAGGGATGTAGGGTTATATAAGAACCATTATTGATCATGTTGAGTAGGAAAATTTAACACCCCATCAGAACCACCCTTAAAGGTGGAGATATATTGAGCACTTTTAGTAGGAATATTTATTACCATAACACAACCCAAAATTACAACCAATTAGATAGAAACATGTGCCCAAAACCATCAAAATACCGATTTAAAACTGATTCCGTTGAAAAACGTGTTTAAAGCGCACAAAATACCGAATAATGTTGGGGGCTACCCTAAAAAGTGGCTATAGCAAAACGTGGGCCGATATACCCCATTTGCAATACCAACCGTCCTAGGAGTAAATTTTCAAAACTCTATCGGCAATAATTCGATCTCTATCGTGACCAGTTCTGCGAATTTAGCACTTTTTAAACTCATTTAGCACCAAAAAAGTGATCTAACATATAGCACCTTTTTTAGCACTTTTTTTAGATTTTTTTTTAATTTTCGGTATTATTGGTTTCATTAAAAAAATTGCCGTTCTTCGATTTCACATTGACGCGGGTCATTTCACCCTATGTTTCACACTAAATATGTTCTATTCTACAATATTGCGGCCTAAAATAGGGTGGTACTTCAATATGAGGGCTATGTGCAAATCTTGACCAAATTTGATCATTTTCTGCATCGAGTGCTACCGTTATAGGAAGATATGACATCCCCCTAGAATGAAAAGTATAATATTATCATATTATCTAAAAGGACCGATATATCCCATTTTCAATACCAAACATCCTTGGAGTAGTAGCAATGTGTCTGCAAAATGTCAAAACTCTGACGACAGATATGGCTAAATAGGAATACAGATCTCATTCTTTTTGTTAACAAATTTCTTTTATTTGTCACTTTTTTTAAATTTTCTAGCATTTTTTATCCACAAAGATCAGTATTACGATCGTGAAAGACAGACGGACACGCATAAATTAACATAGAATTTCATTCTGATCGTGGTGTCTCCGGAGAATATTTCGATGCGTTGCAGACGGAATTACAAATTTAATACACACTTCCCTTATAGTGGAGGGTAAAAAGTGGCTGGATAATTAACATTCCTAATTCACTGTCCCATTCCGCCACAGCATTTCGCCTCGTAATCCGTGTATGGAGTACATGACAGTTGTAGCAGCCCTCCATAAACCCCAATTAGTGTTTTTATGGTTTACAGATCACTCCGTTTCATAAAGTCTTAATGAAAGAAAATTAGCATTAGTGGTTGGACTAATTTCTTCCGGAACCAAACAAGTCTAATGAATTAAGCGAATGCACCTTTCAGATGTTGGGCTTTTCGGGTCATAATCTCTACCGGCATGATATATCAGCGGATCAAATATCTTACGTCGGACCAACTTCCCTGCCAAGACGGCGGCATGTGCTGGACTGCCCAAACTCTTCACACTCCATAATCAGAGGTCATCATATTATATTTAAAATGCGACAACTATTATTTTTAAAAGCAGTTCGATGGATGATGTTATAAATATTGCTTCAAAAGCGACATCATCAGATCGGGGAAGACGTATTTTCCAACCGAAAGGGTTGAAATATTGGTTTTGTTTAAGGCTGACATACTAGTTTGTTATTTTGAGGGCTTCAGCCACATTTTCTAACCGAACCGAAGAGGTTTAAACTTGGGATTTTAATTAATGCACAAGAAAAACAGTTCTCTCCAGAAAATGTTTTATATAAATTACAACGCAGTTACACATGTAGAAGGACTGCACTAGGACATGCAATAGACCCTAACAAATAGCTTTTTATAATGTAAATATATTTATCAAAGAGGTAATGTTGATCAAATCGGTTATTCAAGTCGCTTCAAATTAAATTTAAAAGTTTATAAAATATTGTATATTGTGATCCGTCGCACAGTGGGTTAGAGTACCATGTTTTCTTGGATCAAAACAAAATATTATTGTAACAATGAATATTATTAAAAGAAACAAAAATAACAACAATAAAATAATTAGAAAAAATAACATGAAAAACAAGAAAACACAACACTCAACAACAGCACCCGTCACGAGATCAATGTGACTTTTAGCCAATTTGACTGCTGCAACACTTGTATTAAACAATGCTTTGCTTCTAAAAGACACAAATGGGCAGCGTAAAATTTTGCAATATAACACAGATTTATGTCCTCTTTAATATAAACCAAAAATTATGACACGAATGTGGACGAATAATAACTATTTATCTATTTAAAATATAAAAATATTAATTCTTTTGGCATTTTCAATATAAATAACTACATCTAAATCACTTCCAAACACAATTTGATACTCAAATGTTAACAAAGTTTTTGCAAAATAACCTAAACTTCATGGTTCCATTGAAAAATGTTTAACTTTTACAACACTTTTTAAAATAAATAAAATTTTCAACGGGAACGTTTTCACTTTTTTCAGCCTTTTTTGGGGAAAAAAATTTCTATGAAGTTTGACTTTGAAGTTTCACTACAAAAACAGCAGTCCACTTTTGACATTTATTTTAACGACAAGTGATGTAGAATTTTGAATACTTTAACCGTGTGCAAAAATTTTTAACGATACTTAAAATTTTATTTTTTTAGTTAATCCAAGAAAACAGGCTATTCTAACCCACTGTGCGTCGGCACAGAAGGAGAGGACCGACGGATCCACCTTCGGACTTGATCTTGGCTTGGTAAAGATAATAGGTTTGAAATGTTTGGTTCATATTAACACTTAACGTTTTTCTGTTTATACCGCGCTTTTTCCACTAGTCTAAGAACTTTCCGAACTGCCCTCGTATAAGGCTATATGGCTATATTATATGCGATACTGTCAATTTTGCAAAGCTTTTGGATAATGTCGAAGGATGAATTTTACGCCTATGTTTAGAATTTATACTCTTAATGAGACTTATGCAGTTTAATAGACTTTTTTCAAAGCTTATGGTTTGATTTTTTCGGGGTTGATTTTTGTCTAAAATATTGTGAAGTGTTTTTTAACTTGGTGTCCTTAAACAATATAGAATATATAAGGTAATATGTTTCGTAAACTTTTTAAGAATGCCAAGATTTTATTCAAAACCCAAAAACTCATATGAAACTATTTTAATTAATTCATACATATTTCATTTTGAATTCTATGCAAAATTGCATGTCAATTGGGCAGACTAAGAGTATTTAATGCACCATTTTTATGAAATCGAATAGAAGCGGAACAAAAGCGTGTCAATTGCTATGCTGAAGGACATCACCCCAAAAATATATATGGAAACTATATCTAAATTTTTACACTTCATTATAGGCTCACTAAACCAACTAGTAGGGGATTATAGATACCAAGCAACGGCTCTGATTGGCTTTAACATGGCAAAAACATGGTAGTTAGCAGCACCAGATTTCTCCTGATCAAGCAACGAGAAATCAAATTGATCATGTTGTGATAGACGGAAGGCATTCATCCAGTGTATTAGACGTTCGATTACTCCGATAACCGAATATCGATTCGGACCACCACATTATAGCAGCCAAGGTTCGAACTCGTCTTAATGTTGCAGCAAAGGTGCGATCTAACACAACACGAAAACTCGACGTCGAAAAGCTGCAAACACAACAGGTAGCCGAAGCTTACTCCGCTCAACTTACCCACCTGTTTGACGAAAGCACTTCTTGTTCTGATAATAGTAGAGTAAATTCGGGTAATGTGGACCACCATTTTCTTTTTTTTATATTGTGGGCGTAACAAAGGTAAACAATAACCAGTAAGGAAAGTTCAAAAGTCGGACGGGGCCGACTATATGATACCCTTCCCCACTATGGGTACATGTAAGACATGTTTATATCTACAATATCCTGTAGATATAGAAATTTCGCATACATCAGTCGGGACCTAATTCAGTACTCTGTGCAAAATTTTGTCTCAATCGAATAAATATTGGCAGTATGGAGCTTCATTTACATAAAATGGGACGACACTACATATAGCAGCTATATCTAAATCTGAACCGATTCCAACAAAATTTCACATACATCAGTCGGGACCTAATTCAGTACTCTGTGCAAAATTTTGCATTAGTCGGACCATATTGGGAGTTTGGTGCACTAGTTACGAAACTAAAAATCGGAGCTATATATAACTCTGAACCGATTTCAACAAAACTTGGCATATAACTATCTAGACCTAATTCAATACTCTGTGCAAAATTTTGTCTCAATCGGATCACTATTGGGAGTTTGGTACATCAATAAGTTAAAATCGGGCGAAAATATATGTGGGTGTTATATACAAATCTGAACCGATTTTTTCCAATTTGCCAAAATTCATCCAAATCGGATCATAAATGGGACCTGTACTTTGTTAAAAAATACATGGACGGACAGACGGACGGACATTCAGAAATCGACTCAGAAAGTGATTATATGCATATTCTCAAAAAGGAACCATGATCTATTTCGATTTTTTCCCTGCAACAAACATATGCACAAAGACACAATACCCTGTACCACAGTGAGGTGAAGTGTATAAAAAGGGGGTTACATGTGGACTACCCCTAAAAGGGGCGAATATTTATAATTTTTGGGATGGAGGTTTTTTACCATATACGACTACAAAAACCAAATTACAAAGAATTTGGTTGAAAAAGGCGCTCAAGAACCCCAAAATACCGAAAATTGAGGATTCCCTTATATGGGGTCTACCCGAAAAAATGGACCTATATTTATAATTTATTGTGGAGATATTTGCTACCTAATAAGAACTCGACGTACTAAATTACAGCCAAAATACCAAAAATATGGGGGTACCCTTATATGGGGACTACCAGAAAACCTGGACCTATGTTTATAATTTTTAGTGGAGTAATTTGATACCCAATAAGAACCCAACGTACAAAATTTCAGAGAATTCAGTTATAAAACGAGCTCAAGAACCTCAAAATCCCGAAAATCGGGGGTACCCTTATATGGGGACTAGCTGAAAAAATGAACCTATATTTATAATCTTTAGTAGGGAGATTTGCTACCCCATAAGAACTCAAAGTACCAAATTTCAGCGAATTCGGTCGAAAAATGCGATCAAAACCCCCAAAATACCGAAAATTGTGGGTACCCTTATATGGGGACTATCCGAAAAAATGGACATATATTTTTAATTTTTTGTGGGAAGATTTGCTTCCCAATAAGAACTCAAAGTACCAAATTTCAGCAAATTCAGTTAAAAAACGCGCTAAATAACCTCAAAATACCGAAAATTGGGGGGTACCCTTATATGGGAGCTATGGCTTAACGTGGACCGATTTTTTCCAATTTCAATAGGGTTCGTCCTTGGGCAAATTTCATCCAAATCGGATCATAAATGCGACCTGTACTTTGTTAACAAAAATACATGGACGGATGGACAGACGCACGGACGGACAGACGGACATGCGTAAATCGACTCAGAAAGTGATTCTATGCATATTCTCAAAAGGAACCATGGGTCTATCTCGATTATTTTTGCCTGTTACAAACATATGCACAAAGACATAATACCCTGTACCACAGTGTGGTGAAGGGTATAAAAACAAATTGTTTTCACAACATGGTAGATTTGTTGGCTAATTATATTCCAGGTCAAAAATTATATATATTTGTCCATAAAAATGTTATTGCATTATATTTAAAAAAACTCAAAGCTGCATATAAATATAACTTGGCGGGTAATGTGGACCAGTATGTGTGGGTAATGAGGATCAGTAAGTTAAAGGTAGGTTGTGGATTAGTTGTGATAAATTTAAATTTATTGCACTCTTGGGTAACAATGAATGCAAAAATATATGGGTGCCTGTTTTGGAATAGCCCCCATTTAAGGGTATCACCCCATTTGCGGTATTTTGAAGATCCTTGCTTCATTATCCAACCGAGGCACCTATAATTTCTGATATCAAGTTTTCAGAGGATAGAATACCTCCTCACATATTAAATGCGTCCTTGTTTTGAACTCTTCCTCATGAAAATGTCCCACTTTTTTATAGTGGTCCACATTACCCGACATTGAATATTTTTATTTACAACTAATTATCAGCTTAAAAAATGAATAAAAATTTAAAAATAACCGATTGTAATTACAGATAAACGTGTATTTTTGTTAAAGAAAACAAGAAAACCACATAACCTCTTTATAATCGAGAAAAACAAAATGTTCGACTATTTTACAAAATCGTTCGACTATTGTGCTAAAAAACTTTCAAATCACACTTTTACAATCAGAGCTACATTTTCACCTACTAAATTTTCAACATTGCAATTATTTATTAAAAACCAAGTTTGATGTTTGTTTTCACTAATTAGGAAAACATTTATCAAGGCGGTATTGATATATTTCAAGCATTTTCTTAGATATGGGGGGTGGTCCACATTTGACGCATGGTCCACATTACCAGAAGTTACTCTATAGAAGCACTGCAGCAAAAGCAACACTTGGGTACCAAAAACCACCACCAAGAAACCCATGGTACGATCAGGAGTGTCGTAATGTTGCTGATGTGAAAAACGCAGCGGCAGGGCAACCCGGCAGACAGTAGCAACACGTAATGTGATGGAGAATTTTCGGGAGAAAAGGAGAGATGAGAAACGTGTTTTCAGAATAAAGAAGAAAGAACAAGAAAAATGTGAGCGTGAGCAAATCGGGATGTCAGAATGAAGTCCGGAAGTCCTTCGGTTTGGTCCAGGCACATCCTCCTGTAGAGATGAAGAAAGAAACCTGGTGACAGATACAGACAGCGTGTTGAGGATCTGGAAGGAGCATTTTGAAAAGCTTCTGGTATCAAATAGTGGTGGTGAAGAAGATACCCCATAACCAATAAGATATGATTGGTATAGATTGTATACCACCTATCCAAGATGAAGTCAGAGTAGCAATTAATCGTCTGAAGAACAATATAGCAGAATGAGCCGATGGATTACCATCCGAACTATTCAAGCCTGGTGGTCAGATGCTGGTCAGGAGCATGCACCAGCTGATAAGTACAATTTGGCTAGAGGAAAGCATGTCCAATGATAGGAACCTCAGCATCCTGTGTCCCGTGCACAAAAAAGGAGACAAGACCATATGTGCCAACTATAGAGGAATAAATCTCTTTCCCATCGCATATAAAGTGCTATCCAGTGTCCTGTGTGAACGACTGAAGCCTATGGTCAATGGCATAATTGGACCATACCAATGCGCCTTCAGACCCGGTCGAACTTTGCGAGCAGTAACAGCCACCTTTGAACAAATTGAGAAAGAGTCTGCCAATGTGGGTCTGGCAGTAAACTGCGAGAAGACCATGCTGATGGTATCAACGAGCAAGACGTCCAGTAGACGCGGACCAACTGTGGAACTTGAGAACTACAGCTTCGAGGTAGTTAAGGATTTTATATACCTTACTACCGCCATAAATAAAACGAATGACATCAGTTTTGAAATTCGGAGAAGGATTGTGATGGTCAACAGATGCTACTATGGTCTAAGTAAGCAGTTAGAAACAAGGCCACCTCCCGCCAGACCAAACTCACACTTTACAAGACGCTGATACTGCCCGTGCTGTTATATGGATCTGAAGCATGGGTACTTGCGCCAGCAGATGAGGCAGCTCTTGGGGTGTTTGAAAGAAAAATTCTCCGAAAGATCTACGGGCCGATCTGCGTCGACGGTGAATATCGGCATCGAATGAACCACGAGTCAGTCGTATTCAGCTGCAGCGATTACGATGGCTAGGTTATGTTGTGCGAATGAATGAGAATGCCCCAGTTCAAAAGGCATATAAAAGCGAGCCTACTGATGGTTCCCGTAGAAGGGGAAGTCCACGAATCAGATGGAAAGACCAAGTAGAAAACAACATCTTGGATCTTGGTCTTTGAAATTGGCTTTTTTAAGTTCGGCTTATGGAACAATCGTTCTGTAACAAGCCAGCTAAGTATGTAAGTAAACCAACCAGTTCATTGCTATCAGAAAATTTTAGGTTTACTGGTACACCATTTAGATTAAATCGGATACAAGTATATAGGGGAGCTATATCTAAGTCTGAACCGTTTTCAACAAAACATAACACACTTGATCCTTTCTCGTTTAATTAAGAATATTTTATCGTTCGTTAACACAAGAATATTTTGTATGTCCTGGAGTCCTATAGAAGTACATGGACTGGAATACTCCAGATCGGAACACCAGGACATATAATCGTAATATATTGTATGCAGCCTTCATATTGAGGAAGCAATTTAAAGACACAGAGTTATGTAAAATAACTTCCTCAAAA
This sequence comes from Musca vetustissima, assembly GCF_032173495.1. Taxonomy (NCBI): domain Eukaryota; kingdom Metazoa; phylum Arthropoda; class Insecta; order Diptera; family Muscidae; genus Musca; species Musca vetustissima. Next base: position 70,632 of record NW_026880356.1, read on the forward strand.
AACTAGAATGGTTTTGGTACAACTAAGATGTGAATGTTGACCTAGTAGAAATAAGTAGGAAACTGTGTCATCTTTTTTTGGTAATTTAATTTTGGTATTCCTCCAAATATTTGTCTCAGTTCACCACAGTGTGCTTGATGTAATCCAAAGAACAAAAATTTCATGGTATTCCTTACGCAATTTTGGGAAGAAATCTTGACGTTTCGTTCAATTATGTTGCCTTTTTAATATTTGACAGATGAAGCCACTATCAACAGAGTTGCTTTTTTGTTATTCACCTGATGTTATCGTACCTTGTTCTATTGTACCATGGTGTTTACATAAAACTAAATTCAATAAATCACGTCGGTATATTATTTTATCCTCTACTTACCAAAAATGTGCTAATAACAACCACTTTAAAAACAATCCCATTATTTGATTAAAACATCAAAGGAATTTTTTATTTGAATTATAATTTTTTTTTTTTATTTTAAATTCAGTCTTTAAATATAAGAACATATACATATATATAATAACATAAAAAATAAATACATACATATAATAATTCGTTACTTTTCCTGGCATTTTCACAAATCAGTATACAATGCAAAAGTATAATGAATAAAATGCCTAAGAAAAGTGAAAATCGTTTGTACATTATGTACAGTTTTTGTTTGTTTGGTTTTTTTCTTCTAGATTATATCCTTATAAAAATGATAGTATGTATGCACGACTAAAAAACAAAGTATTTAGTTTAAACATCTTTATAATAATACTAAATTTATATACAAAATACAATACAAGACATACATACAACATTTATAAATGGAATAAATAACACTAAAAGCAGGAACATTGCGTTACAATTTATAATAATAGTATGGCATTTAATTTAAGCTAAATCTACAAAGCATATTAATAATATAAACGTAGTATTATAATACAATTTAATAATGAACTAGGTACCCGTAGCACTTGTAGCAGGACAAATAAACGTATGTTGAAATACGTAGAAGTTAATCATCAGCTGATTACTTGTAGACTCCAAACGAGTATCCATATGACAGCTGTCAATTCCCAAAGTCCCATGGGTAGGCTAAAAATATATTGCACACAGAGAGAGAGGGATAACGTTTTAGACAAATACAATTTTTGGCAAAGACAGGGACACTTATATATGTAGACAGTGGATAAATTAAATAAACTATGTTATGTTCTAACTACAAATAAATCTACAAAGTGTTTTTATATGGCTTATACCATGGCTACAAATTGAGATAAAAAATTTCATGCGTATTGTTAGCTAAGAAAAAACTATAAATTAAGAACAAACCAATAAAAGCAACATTCAAACAAATAATGCAATAATTTATAATGGTATACATGCATTTATCTTGGAAATAAAGGGATAAAGATAATTGAATAGAATATTGATAAATTGAACAGATTAAATATTATAATTTCGATATAATTATTTTATATTTTGGGCATAAGACATTTGGACATGAAACATTTTAGAAAGAGGTGGTTTAAAGTTTGGGTAATTATTTTATTGTCTGATGATTTACTTTAGGCCAAAAACAAATATCAGGATATCTAACATCCTCAGGTTAGCAAATTTGTTAACCGCCAGAGTAACATTTTCATCATTATTATAATACATAAAAAAGTGCTGCCAAGTTTTAATTTTACTTAAAAATATAACTGTGCCATGGAAAATACAGACATTTGTGACAAGGTTCGTGACATTATTATGAAACACATAAAAAGCAAGCAGGGAGTATCTTTTGGTGGACATAATGCATACATATATAGATTTTAGTTACAAACAGGACATATAGGACATTTAAACAGAAATTCATATGCTATTGAGAAACATTTAAAATTGTGCAATATATTTACTAAAAATAAATATACATGATTGCCTTACATACAATAGTTATGAATACATACAGTTTGTCTTATACATACAACAGGAACGGATTTATATTATTCTGTAAAAATTTTAAAACTTCTTAGGTATATTTTATTATCCTTCACCTAAATATTGATACATCAAATATCAATATTGAAATTAATTTCAATTTTAAAATTGTTTTATATTGTGTGTACCCCCCATAAAGTCAGCTGATTGCAAGAAATTTGCCATTCGAAGTGCGTCTTTATTGAAGAAAGTCGAAGAATGATTTTATAAATGGGTAGAATTGTTTTGTGTACTAAAATGTACTCTAAATCGATATTGTCCAATTTGTCAGATTTATTTCATGAAGATTTACTTTTGTATAAAGCGAATAACCAAATTGAGAAATATGAACGCAAAATTTATAAAAACCTTCAATATCATTAAATTTTAATTATTTCTCATTTTTTAAGATAATAACTGTCAGATTATTTTTTGTTTACATCGTGTTCTTTCTAAAATTCTCCATTATAATCAAATTAATAAGTCAAATTCGATCAATCAGCTGATGTTTGTTTACATATGACGGCACTAAATCATATCAGCTGACTGTCACTCGTATCATCTTTAATCAAACTAAATTATTAGAATTTGTAAAAATGGATACATATCATACATATTTTGACACTTCCCATATGTGTTCAATGGAGAATTTTATTTTCCTCGCTTTAAAGTACGCTTAGATTTTCGAAATGCACTCGATCTCAAATGTCAATTTCATAGCGTATACGTCAAAAATAATCCAGTGGATTTGTGAGCAGGGTTAATGTGACGTAAAAACTATGAAATTAGCATTTGAAATCGAATTAGAATAAGAGAACAATCAGAATAAAAAAATATATTGTGGTGTAATCACGGCCTATTTTAAACTTATTTCCAATGGCAATGGAATTCAAACCGCCCTAACAAAGTCCTCATTTCATTTCCCCCATTACGATAAATTAAAAAATGCTTTTTCATTTTATATTTTTTGTGTATATTTTTTTATGATTTTTATTCATTTTTTTTAGTTTTGTTGTGATTGTTAATGATTTTCATTGTTATTCTTGCAATTGACACAAAATATCAGAAAATCTTTCGTTTTTTTTTTTCAAATATATGCTAATACATATATAAGGGTGAGTGTGTGTGGTGTATTGTGTGTCGTACTAAAATTAACATTTATAGGTAGTTCTTGAGCTGTCTACAAATCTAGAGAAAAAAATTTACAAAATTTATATATAAAATAGGAAAAAAAATAAAACTTAAAATAAAAACATATTTTGTTTTTGAGAAAACTTCATTACAAATGGATGTGTGTGTGAACTTACAACAAAATGATTTTTATTTTCTGTTTGTTTGTATTTTTTTTAAATATAAATAATTAAAAAAATAATCATAATAACTAATATAACACATTACATTACATTATTGCATTGTTGTTAGTATAACTAAAAATATTGTGTTTATTTATTTATCTCAAAAATTGTTAAGTAGTCTGTCTGTTTGTCAATTTTCAGTATTACGTTTTCTACGGATTGTATTTTACAACCAAAAGGAAAAAATAAAAAAAAAAACATATAATTAAAAAAATAATAATAAAAATTTTGAAAATATATTTTATTTTTGAAAGGCCTTGTTTTGGCATTTTATTTCATTTTCTAGTATTTGTTTTGTATAATTAATGGCGTGTTGCTTCAGGTTTTATTTTTTGTTTTCGTATTAGAAATTACTAATATTCTTATTGAGAGGCAGCGAGGTTTTCATTTTTGTTCAATTTTCATTTTTCTTCTTCTTCTTGTTTTCGTTTATGAGCTTTTCTTTTCGTGTGAAAAATAAATTGCATTGGACATATTCTATCGTTTTTGTTTTAAATATTTGTTTATTTATGTTTATTTTTTAATTAATGTTTAACATAATATTTACAATATGGCATTGAGTACATTAGTTTATTCTTAACTATTTCCTTTTGTGTTATTTTCAATTGTTTATTTGTAATTATTTTTAGTTATATTGTTTGTATATATATTTTTTAAATACTTTGCAAGTTTTGTAGTTGTGATGCTAAGACATGAAAGTGTATAAGTGTGTGTATTTTGTGAAAAGGAATATATTAAGGATTATCGTTGAGTGTTTTGGGAAAAGGATTTTTTTTGAATTTAGGTGATTAATAAGTTACTATATATATTGTGTGCAGCTTCGAGCTGTTCGAGCTGTATCAGATTCGAGCTTCAATATTGGAATCATTGGAAAATAATTGTGAAATTAATTTGATTTGAAAACAAATCTATTTTCGGGGGAATAGCTGCAGAATAATATTCAATGCAATTTCTGTCACTGTAAAAGTTATGCCAAGTTCACAATAAATTTCACCGACAATGCTCTGTTAACACTCATACCACTTTAAATTGCCTAAGTTGTAATTAATTAAAATAAAAAATAATAACAAGGAATTTTCTCGATTTTTTTCTGTATACATTATAAAAGATTTATAATTAAGAATTAATTAATTTTACTTTTTTTTACTTTGTCAATCGTTAATTTGAAAATATTATTTTTTTATTATCCAATCATTAATTTTACACGATAAATTGCTATTTACTCAAAAGTGCACAAAATTTTTTTTCTAAGATAGAGATCAGCTGTGCTGCCAAGTGCTGCCAAGTTAATTTGAAAATATTATTTTTTTATTATCCAATCATGGCCTGTCTTCGCATTCGATAAATTGCTATTTACTCAAAAGTGCACAAAATTTTTTTTCTAAGATAGAGATCAGCTGTTCTGAATATTGAACAGCTGATCAGGGAAACCAAATCATTTAACAACTGGAATTCTAACTCGGCCCAGCCGATTACAATTTTAACATTATTATGCATAGTTTAATGTGTGGCCTTTCATAAATATATAAAATATTTGGAGCAAAACATCAAACACAAGGTGTGCCTTTTAATATATTTTCGTAATAATACGTTTACATTGCAACGGATTTCGTTAACCCAGTAGATTTAAATTATCAATTCCATTGTATATATGCCAAATAAATCCGCATAAAGTAGGTTAACACGGTAAAAAGTTCTAATGTAAACGCCGTTTAATCCAATTTTGATATATTGCTGAGGTTACTGGAGAAAAACGTTCCAATAATATTAGGTTTGTTCAATCAGCTGTTTTAGAATAACCTGTGCAGAATAATATAAGATTTAAACACAATGTTTTTTATTCTGCTATAACGTTACACAAGAGGAAACATCTTTCTCTGAATCTCAAAATAGCTTAAAAATAAAATGGACACAAATGTTTTTTGAATTACTTTAGGAAATTTGGTAGCATTTTTAGAGAGAGTTGCAATTTATTCGCCAAAATCGATCAGCTATTTTTACCGATTATATTTTTAACTTTTCCAATTCGAAAAAGAATATTTTATCTTCATAAACACACTTTTAAGTAAGTAGGCAATGAATACAACCGAAAATCGATTACACAGGCAGACTACGTATATATCCATATAGTTACTCATATTTATACGTAACGTAGACGTAACACACCTTCAATATTGTTTAGATCACTCCAAATGGCACGGCTTCCGATATCCATCAGGTTTTTTTTTTGCGCAATATCCATCTCCAAGTTCATAATTTTCAGCAGCAGATTTTCCGAACACTTTACTAAATATTTGTTTTATTTTTTCCAATAACAGACAAAAAAGGCAATGCAATGGTATGAATATTGGCAAGCAGATTGATTAAATGGTACCGCGTTAACCCTGGTTGTGTGGAGGTGGTACGTATAATAACCATAACCCCTTTGAATGACTTTGACTTTAAAATGGCTTAAAAGGAAAATGTCGGATATGAGGGGAGGATCAGGGAAACGAGCATGGGTAATGAAAGGTGGTGTTGGTGATGGCCATGAATGTCTTGTGTGCATTGTTGTATGATATTGTGTTAGTGTGTGAAACATGTATGGCTTCTTGCAAAATTTACACAGATTTGTTTATATATATCATTTTTTATATATATTTTATATCAATATTTTTTTTCTAAATGCCTTATTAACAATTATACACACAGAGTACAGAGAAGATGTATTGCATCGTCTTCAACATACATACATTTCCATTTTTTTCTTTTTGTTTCTTAAATATATTTATATTTTATGTATATTTAACTTTGTACACTTTTTTCAATTTTTATTTTTTTTGTTTTGTTTTCTTAAAATATTTCATTGCATAACATTAACAATTATTTACACAACAAATGAGTTTTGTTTACGCTTGTTTTTGTCTGACAATTTCCTAATAATTTCGAATCGAAAAATGCAACTCTGAATTTGAAATAAAAATTATACGGAAAATCAAAAAAACTACAAAAAATCAAATGAACCAAAAAAAAAAGAAAAACTAAAATTCTGACAAACCGAAAAATATGTTAACAATTAAAGAATTAAAAAAAAAAACAAATTAGGAACGAAAGATTTTGTTTTAAAGCCAAATTCATACAAAATTAAAAATTAAATGAAATCTAATTTAAATTTTTGTTTTTTGTTGTTGTTGTTTTTTTACATTAAATTATAAAATAAATAAATTACTTTACGTATTATTATTAAGTATTAGATAAATAAACAAAACGAAACGAAAAAAAATAAAATAAAAAAATAACTAAATAATATGAGGAAATTTATTATAAATTAATTGTTTTGTGTATACATATGTATATGTAGTAGTAAGTAGTAGGTGGTAATAATAATAAGGAGGATGTTAAACTCACACATCAAGCTGGTCGTAATACAGGAAATCATCTGCACCCCCTGCTATTGGCGGATTGGCAATATCCGCCTCAGCATGGGGCATGTGACTGCTGCTCGAAACAAATGAATCATCTTCATAGCTGGCGTCTTCTTCACCGTCCGCCGTATAGCCATCATCCTCGTCTTCGTTGTCATCCACCGCCGCCGATGTGTCTTCGGATGACACTTCCATGGACTCTTCCATGGAATTGGAGTATCTTACGTTGCGTTGTTCACGATCGCCACGATCACTGGTGCTTTCGGCATGCGGATCGTAGGTATCGAAGAGTGTGGATGAAGGCATCAGTGATGAGGTTTCCCAAAAGCTTGAATCAAGCGTTGAGGTAGAGGGGCTTGTCGAGGTTCTTTCGGTTGTCGTTGTGGTAGTTTTTTGCTGCTGTTGTTGTTTTTTGTTTTTGCCATTGGCACCAGGGCCGCCACCACCAGCACCTCCACCCCGTTTGGGATTCTTTTGTTTCTTCTTTTGACCACCGCCGCCGCCATTGCCACCATTTTGTTTAGCTGGCTGGCGACCACCCGCTGCTGGACCTGGACCCAGGCCACTACTTAGCTTTTTCCCTCTTCTGTTGTTGGGGCCCAGGCCATCGGTGCCGAGGCCGTTTTTGTTGCGACCCTCGCCAGCCGGACGTTTGTTGTTCTTGGCGCCCTGCTTCTTGGGGCCCTTCTTCTTGCACATGGGCGGCAATACGATATCTGTGATACCCTCCTGCTGTTGTTGCAACATTAGTTCCCTGCACCTTTTCTGTTTGCCTGGTTTCTGCAATGCCTGTGGCCTACGCTGGCAATTGTGCTCTTCCTCATTTTCATAGGGTCGACATTTGCGTAACTTCTTCCCTCGACCCTTCGGACTACCATTACTACTACCATTTGTTGTTGCTGTCGCCGATGTTGTTTTGCTATTACTATTACTACTGCTATTGCTAATATGGCCATTATTTTGACTATTGCTAATACTACTCTGGCTATTGTTGTTGTTGCTACTACTACTACGCTGATTTGTTTCTGGTTTGTTGTTGTTGCTATTGCTATTATTACTATTTCTACCACTTGAACTAGAGCTATTGCTTAATTTAGTTTTATCATTGGCAGCAGGAACGTTGTTCAATAATTGGCCACTATTGCTATTGCCTAGACTAGTACTACTACTGCTATTTAAATTATGCTTATTGTTTTTATTGCTATTACTATTACTACTATTAGCTGTGTTATGACTATTGCTATTACTATTGCTACTACTACTGTTTGGATTGCACTTCGGATGTGCTTTAAAGTTTTTGCTATCGATCAGTTCGATCAATGGTTTGCCAGTATCACAGAGTTGACGTATGCCATGTTTAATGCGATTCGCCCCGAAATTCTTTGCAATCAGCTGTTCGACACGTTCTTGCGGCACCGATTCGGTAATGGCATTCGTATAGGTCGCCAGTTTGCCCAGCGAACGGGTGGGTGGTATTTGCAGTTTTCTCGGTTCACCATGGCGATTCAATGCCAAATAGTATTTTCGCCTTGAATTCGAGTTGTAAGTCGACGAATAGGTGTTGTAGTTGTGCTGTTCCATGTTTTCATTGAAGACACAGTCGTCGGTGAACTCTTTCTGTAACGAGAAACTATAGTAAGTTATTTGGTTATTTTTTAATTTTTTTTTTGTTTAGTGTTAAACAAAAAAAGCTCAACGAAGGTCAACGACTAAACAAAAAAGTAATAATAATAATAAGGAAACGGTAATTGGGGGCATTTGGTTAGTATTAAAACCGAAAGAAACAATTCAAAATAGAATCTGATTGAAAATGTCAAAGAAAAATTTAATAATATTTCGATGTTCAGAAGTCTATGATTTTTCTTTCAAAATCAATCCATCAATTCCATACCACTAAGCCTACGTCTTCAATGAAGCATCAAAATGCTAGTTCATATTAACAGGGTGATTCAAATAAATATATTGTATAATTAATATGTGTTTGTATGAGTGCCCCTGTTTTATGTTATTAAATTATAGAAAATAACATTGTGATCAAGCTTTTATCCAATGTTCTACACGTTCTTGGATTCAACAATTAGAACTCCATATAATAGAAATTTGTTCAGTGAGAATTTAAAATGTTGGAGAGATATAAATACAAACGCGATGATGACCTTTATTTTCTGTATGTGTGACCCTGTTTCTCAAACATTGTGATAAATAAAAGTGTGGCCAAGTTCCTCATCTAAATTAAAGCATAACCACCCAGTAAATGATATCAAATTCAAATAAGATTGGATGCAAATAATTCACCTTAATTCTTTCAAAATTTAAAAACAAAAAAAACTGTATCGCAAACTAAATATATTTTTAGAAACTCATTAGATAAATTGTTTTGGTATTTTTGTTGTTTCATTTTCAGCTAACGAAGATACAATAACAACAGCCATAGAAAACAAATAGGGGAGAAAGGAAGTAAATATAGATTGGTTTTGTTTTTTAATGAACCAATTCTGTCGTCGCATGTCACATCATTTGGTGTACCAAAAAATGAAAAAAAAATAAATAAAAAAACAGTCAAAGAAAATACAGATTTTTTTTGGCAAAATTTCACACTCCCCGAAAAAGTATACGCAACGCAAGTCAAATGAAATAAAAACAAACAAAAATCAATCGACTCTTGACGATTGACTAACTGACTAATGTGACAAAATTTAGATTTCGAATATACAGACACAGTCAATGTTGATTATTGACACAAAAATGACATAAAATAATAAATCATTTCGTTGTTTATTTTCAAATGGTGTCTGAGGAATTTGATTTTTTTCAATTTCTCGTTTTGTTTCTGCATTTGATTTTTCTAAAAGTAAAAGTTTACGCAAATTCTGAAATATCAGCTGATATTTGTATTGGCACCACATTTACAATGGCAACACCTGTTCTCATCAACATATTGTAATTTAATAGAACATCTTTTATTTGATTTAAAAATAAATATCATACGACAAATCAATTTGCTATGCCAAATTTGTCCCGATGGCATTGCAAATTAATGCGTATGCCAATTCGAAAACGTATAATTATTGAGTTGATTTTCTTTTTTTCGTACGTCAATATTGAATATTAATTTTGCGGAAGTAATTCAATAAGATAATGTTTATTTCTTAACTTAATTTTAGGTATTCGTCCAGACAAATTATCATGGCGCCCAATTAAATAGTTTCTGGGTTTACTTTTTGTATTATTTTTATAATCACGAAACTATGACTACATGTCAAACGAATATTGTAAATGTAATTAAAATGCTGGTCAACTTTAGATATTGCTAGGAGTAAATCCTTACCCTTTGGCGATTAATTTAACCAATATGAGAAAATGTTGTCCACTTCATTTGAATTAGCAAGGAATCAAGAAAACAAACCCTGGTCAACGTTAAGCTACGCTTTGTTTCTATGCCGTCAATATCCAATCCAATTTGTTTTTACAAGATAACCCTTGGTCAGAGCGAAAGAAATAAAATAATCCCACCAAAATCTATGTCAATTGTTAAAGACAAAACAAAACTTTTTTTCATACAAATCATTTAAGCGATAGCATCTATTTTCGAATAATGTCATTTTGGCCATTGCTGTGTAGCACAATCGAAAAAAATCATACCACCACCAACAGAAAAAAAAAACAAAATCGCCCCAAACAAACAAAACTGCACTTTTCAATTGGCTAATTGCCCAATAATTTTTTACTGTTTGCATTTTTCCTACTTTTGAGTACCATTTTTTGTATTTCTTTCAATATCTTGATTTTCCCCTTAAATGCAACAGAAATTTAGCATTAGGTGGATAATATTATCCGATAACTATTATCGTTTGGTTTTTCTTGGCAACAATGCGGAATACATTTGAAAAAAATAATAAATATTTTTATGGAGACAAAATTTAGACAAAAAAAATTGACATGCATCTCATTAAATTGTGCCAGTAGAATCATATCTTAATAGGTTTACACATTTACGATAAAACAAAATAAAAACAAAACGTTTTATGTCGTGTTGAATGAAATGTGACATAAATTTGCAGTGATGACTAAGTAAGAAAATTGCAAAATGTAGTAACAAAAAGTAATAATGGTAAGTACGTTTGGCTATTTTCTGTCCAAATATGTATTGGCTTAGGTCATGAGCATTTTATTCTGCAAATTTCATATTTATTTCAGTTGCTATTGATATTAAATAATAATAATACACCGCTTGGTTTGAAAATAAAATTAATATCGATTAAAATTGACTATGAGAATTTTAACAATATTCCGAAGATCAGAAAGTATATGAGGTTTGTTTCAATATCCATGCCAGACGGCATACGTCATTACTGAAGCAGCTACATGTATTATCATATGTGTAGGGTGCTTCAAATAAAATTATTTGATCATAAATATATGTTTATATGAGTCCCCCTGTTAATTGGTGTGTTTTATTAATATATTTTAGATGTATTTGAAAATTTATATTATAACATTAGAATGATTATAAAAAGACGAAAAACAAATACATATTCATTTACATACAGTATTGAATGATTTAGATGGCAGACAGCTGATGTTTGTTTACAAAACATATGAAAGAGACATAGAAATAATTAAACAAGAAAGGTAATGTGGATTAATGTGCAATTGTTCGAAAAAAAGTCATTTTCGTATCTGCCTCAAAATGGTATCGGGATAAAAATTAAAAAGCAAGAAGATTTAATTTCGTATCGTAAACCTCGTCCTTTGCGGGAAAATAAACCTCTGGTTATAATGCACAAAATTACCCATTAAAATTCATATTTCAAACAAATAATTATTTTTTTTTACAAAACACATTTAATGTACATGTGACATAATTCTACAAAATTTGCCAGTCATATGCACACGTTTTTATGTAAGAGTTGATTTTGATTAGAATAAATACAGGGTGACACAAGTAAAATTTTAAATGAAATATTGGTTTCATGTGACATAAAATCTCTCATTTAATAAATGAAATACAATAGAATATGATTCAAAAGGCAAATTTACAGCATTACATTATCTTAATATTCTTTATAAATTAAATCTATGGTTTCAAAATTTTTGTAAGTCGTTACCATTTAGAGAAGTAATATCTCGTTTTTTGATTTTGGTACACAAAAGCAGGGTTGAATTTTAAATTATCTCGATTGAGCATAGAATTTCGGGCAAATCGAAATATTGTGTGGATTTAATTTTAATGATTTTTAATGTACAGTTTTAGCATAATTCTAATAAATTTGCCAGTAATATGCACACGTCTTTATCAAATAGTTAGTATTGGTTAGAATAAATACAGGGTGACTCAAGTGAAAAAAATAAGTGAAATATATTTCATATCTCATTAAATCTTCCACGTAACTCTTATTTAAATAAACTAGAAATTAATGAATTACTGACGGCAATCTGTTGATTTTTCCCCCCATTTTCTTGCGATTAATTCAAACTATAAAGAATTTTGACAGCTAGTGGGATTATCAGCTGACCTTACTGGTTGATCCTATCAACATCCTCCAATATTCCCAAAATAAATGTAAAAATGTTTCTAATACGAAAAACGCCTAATTAAACATCACTGGCAATTTCATTATATTAACCATAGCAAATAAACCAAATGTTACAAAAAAGAAGTTTGAGGTCAAATCATCAAAATTGTCAACAACTTTCCATCATCATTGTTTTATTATATAGACTACAATTCCCAGTGAACTCCATTTCCAACTAGTTCCACACAGAAAAAGCACACAAACGCTACGAAAATCTGTAACTAAACATTTGATGAAAATGAAATCATCTTACTCCAGGGAACAATTTGAATTAAATTATCCTACGCAAGAAAATCTAAACTGAAGTTTTTATGGAGAAGGCAATTTTTTAATTTAACGCTTGGCTGCCACAAAAATTAGTTGCAGTTTATAGCAAATTATGAAGCAGAAAAAAGGAAGAAGAAATACACAACTTCTGTGTAAATAAATGAAAATCACCCTGGACAAATAAAGTGGGGAAAAATATTTATTTTTTTCCACCCGTTTTAAAAATAGACCGCGAAGACAAACTAGACGAGCATGACAGCAAATGGTACTAAATACGACACATTTAGGGTAAGATGTGGTGGCATTATTAAAAAATAAAAACAAAACACAATGGAAGATTGTTCTCCCTCTTCTTGTAGGGTAGGCTAAGGCTGCATATGGCAATGCTGCCCGCCGTTTGGGAGTAAACCATTAAAGGCAATTCTGGCGAGCAGTGAGAAAGAGAGAACGACCACGTGAAATATTTTTTTGCTGACAGTTTTATATGTCAAATCAATGTTGACAACTTTATTGTTCATAAAGTATGTAATGCGGCTGGAGAAGAAAAGCCAAAGGCACACACACAAAAGTAATCTACAAATGGCCCAGAATCCCATACTAATTCCAATCTCCTTTCAACCCCTCGGTTCCAAGTAATCATCAGCCACAAGAAAAAACGGACATTATATTTAGCAAAACTATTTTAATTTCCAAGAATGTAAATTTATGTGCAACTTTTTTTCTTCTCTGTCTCACTGATTATGTTGTTAATGTTCTCTACAAAATAGTTCTTCTGTCTGTCAACCATTCACGCCGTTGTTGTTGTTGTGTGTTATGCTAAAAATTGTTGTTTAGGGAACATTTATGACAGCTCCGCAAACTGACATTATTTACACATATTTTAATGTGAAACCAAGCATTTCAAAATGTGGGCCTCTTTGGCGTTTTTATTGCAAGAATTGCATTAATTTTACAAAAAAAAAAAAAAAAATGAGTTTAATTAGATTTTTTGCTTTCTAGTGTTGGAGAAAAGTTAAATCATTGAGTCATAACAACAAATCCGGCTATAGCGCCCCTGCTATTTTTTGCTGTACAGTTTCATTTTTTATAGTATAGAGGTGAAATAGCTTGTGGCCCAATGTGGCAATTTGTCTGGGGGCTCTATTTTCCTTCAGTCGAGACATAACAACAATTTTAATTGACTGTCAAAGAAATTGGTTCAATGTTGTTAATTGTTTGTGATTTTTTGAATTGCAATGAACTTGGAAGTGATCACAAACAATGCAAATTGTAGACAGTGACAAAATAAATGGCTATGGTGACTCAATATAAGTGTTTTTTCAAATAACATTGATAGTTTTTATACATTTAATGGGAAGTTAAAAAAACGGGGAAACATAATGAACTCTTTGAAATGGGGCTTAATTTTGTTTTTTTTTATATTTGAATACATATCATTACGTTTTGTTCTAAATGTCCATTGTATCCAGTGCGGTAATCTACTTTCATGTCTAAACAGATTTTTGAAATTATTATCTTAACAGAAAAATCTGCTTTAAACACAACGATTGCTTGCCTGCTTGTGCAACAATTGACAAGGGCATTTCTTTCATTTTTTTTTTGTTTACAATGCCTGGTTTGCCGCTCTCATTGTTATGTGCCGATTTCCCTACCCTCAAGTACTACACCTGTCACAAATGTCACATAAATATCAATAGTTTATTGGCTGCTCACACCTATTTTGACATCATCGATGTTACACTGCTGATCATCATGCAGACATGCATGCTGTTATTGGTTCTCAGCTTGTATTTCTCTCTTCAATGTCTTTTTAAACACGATGGCGTCTTAGATATGAAAAGATTTTGTGTGATAATGTGCAGTTTTTGTTTATTATCTTTTATCAAGGCTAAATAGGCTACCATTTAAAAAAAAGGATCACACACATTCTTGAGTTGGATAATGTGACAGAAATGGAGCAGAAGGTGGCACAGATTCAAGGTAAATGGTTGATTACAAAAAAAAAAAAAAAAACATTGTTTAATTGGGCGCCATTGTATGAAAAAGTGAATATTTTAAAAAAGGGTAAATCTGAGGTGAAATTTGTAATAAAATATTATCCTGAAACAACACCGATCGAGGTAAATGTTGTACTAAAAAAGAATAACCACAAACAATTGGGCACCAAAGAGAAAATGTTAAATAGGCTACCATTTAAAAAGGCTCACAAAAATTCTCGAGGATAAAGTGACGAAAATGGAGCGGAAGGTGGTACAGATTCAAGGTAAATGATTGGTTACAAAAAAAAAACAATGTTTAATTGGGCGCAATCGTGTGGAAAAGAAAATAGTGTTAACAAGGACAAATCTGAGGCGAATTTAAAAATAACTACACAGATTCTCGTGGATAAAGTGACAGAAATTGTGGAGAAGGTGGTACAGATTCAAGGTAAATGGCTGGTTAAAAAAAAACAGAATTTTTAATTGGGCGCCATCTTATGGAAAAATAAATAGCTTTAACAAGTATAAATCTGAGGTGAAATTCTACTATTTCCCATATTAAAAGCTCACTTTGAAAAAATACTGAAAATAAATGTTGTACCAAAAAAGAGAAACCACGAACAATTGGGCGCCAAAGTTTGGAAGAGAAATTTTTTTGAAAGGGACAAATCCGGTTGTTTTTTTTTATAGTTTGCCTTTAATATTTCAGTCATTGAATATTTTCACTAGCTAGTAGCAAATATACACATCCAAAATTTTCCAACAGCTGCACTGCACTTCAAATGTGAAAAGGGATATATTTATTACAACAACTAAAAACCGCAACATAACTATTAGTTCATATATTTCCAAAACTAGCAACTAAATACTAATAAATGCATTATAAATAATCTAATAAATATATCAAATAGTCTTTTGTTAAAAAACCGTGATTTGGGATGAAATTAAAATGTATCTGTTTAAAAAAAAAATATTTCAGGTAATTCGAAAATGTCATATTAAAAGATCTAAAAGAGACGAAAAATTGGAACACGTTCTATTGTGTTTCAATTTTTTTCTTTTGGATAAGGGACATTTTTAGACAATAAATTGTATTTATTTTTTACCAAAAAAACCATACTCATTTTACACACAAAGGATACAACCCTCAAGTGGTGTATTTGTTAAACAATAATTACACACACTTACTACAAAAGGGTATCCTTGAAACCAAATGATCATAATACGTAACGCTTATAGTTGTTTTTTTTTATGGGTGGAGTGTCAAATAATGTCCTTGTGAAAATTTTCCCTTTTCATTTCGGTTTTTGGGTGTCCTTTTGAAAATTGGCAGTGGTGATAAGTAATGTCATTGTCGTTTCCACATTTCAAAGGACATTCCCCGCCATACCCTTGTCAATTGTATGTTTTTTTTATGTTACCAGGGGGTTGAACGCCGCCGCATTGTATTAACATGTTTTGGGAAAAACAAATACTTAACATTTGCCGAGAAAAAAAAAACAAAATATCCTGTGGTGAGAGAGAGTACTCTAGGCGGAAAATATACCTTCCTCCTCCTATTGAAAACACTTGTTATGATTGCCCAAGAAATAAAATTATTTGCACTTTGTGTAACCGAAAGGCGCCAATTATTGTTCCTCACTTTTTGGAAATGTGTAAATGTTCGACAATCGATAAGCGTTTTATTGCTTTTCATCATCAAACACGATGCTGTTAATTAATATTGAACTAAAAGCCATTTACTATGGTTTTCATAAATTTTCATTATGTGTCACAGAACGAACGAACGAACGGACTATTATGAGGGATATTCTGAGAACCACATAAATGGCCACAATAGACCGCCCATGGATTTATCTTTACCCTTTCTGGGTTTTATTTTTCTTGTTCGTGTTGTGGTCGTGGTCTTCGGTGATCCCGATCCCTCCAAAATACCTCACACAACGTTGTACATAAACATAAATATTTGGAACAATCTCGGCAATTACCATTGAAAAATAAGAATACATAATTAATGTACCGAACCCATGCCATCATCATCATCATCGTCACTGCCAGCCACTATCGCCCCATTATCCTGTCAAGGTGATAGGGCTTTTCGGAAACGCTTAACCATTGAAAATATATGTGAACATATTTTCAAAACAAAGCCAGACGACAGGCGTCAAAATTATTTCAAATCGTTTTGTGGTGTGCCCATGGAACCAAATGCATTATGAAAATATTTGTGGTCATAGCTTATAGAGAGGCCGTTTTTTTGTCGTGGTTCAGATTAGCTGGTTGGTTATTCATAACCTAACCCAAGCACACACACTCGCACGCTAACAATTGGTCTATTGACAATCATATTCTGATTAAGACCTGTTCCCGACTTAATAAGAATTTTATTGTATTGTATCTTCTTCTTCTTCTTGAAGGTTGAGAGGCAGCAGCAGCAACAAAGTGCACCGGTGGCGCCACATTGCATGCGTTCGATCAACGTGTTATCTAACGTGTTTCAATTTGTTTCTACTCTTCCCAAATTAAAATAGAAAGTAAAAGAGAAAAACATCACAATGTTTGTTTTTTGGTGGTCGCGATAAGATTTCAACCTCGTTTTCCTCATCCGGGGCAATTGGTTTTTAATTAAGTTGTGGTTAAAAAAATATCTGTCAAATTTTTTTTAAAGAAAATTTAAAAGATTTTGGCTTTAAGAGGCTTATGTGATGACCATTTGGGTTGATTGAAGAACGGCCGATATATTAAAAGGCCTAATAAAGATGAAAATTAGTTTTTTTGTTTTGAGACTGAATTTTTCTAATATGATGAGCATGTTCGAAAGGAATTATTCATTATATTTGATATGATGTGATTTGATTTTTTATGGAATTGAAATTTTTTGAAAGATCAAAAGCCAATTTTTCGGAAACTTTATTTTTATAACTGAGGATTAGGATTTGTGGGAAAGAAACAAAAGGGAATTCTTTTAATATTTGACATTTAGTGGTTATAATAAATAAATTAAGTTAATATAGTTTTTAATAGAAAAAATAAAAATTATTATCCAGATAGTATTTGTAGAAAGAGACTGTGTACTTACCGAGCCATAAACAGCACCGCATGGATCCATGCATAAATAAAGGCAAGTGGCAACGCCTTGAACTTTAATACGCCCCACGTCGACAGTAGAACGTTGTAGTATTGCTGGAAAAAATAAGAAAAATAATATTAAAGCAAATTAATTTTAATTTTTTGATTTGGTTTTGTTTAAAAATTTTAAAATATTTTTAATCAATTTCTCCGACATATCGAAACATTTTTTAGTTTAACATGTGCTCCATTCTATCTTTGCAAAAATTAAGCTAGGTCATAGCCTATTAATAACATCAACCAGGGAGACCAGTTGGATATCAGCTGTTTGCTGGCAAACGCTATTACTGTGAATTGACTTCCATTTTAAAAACGTAAACAAAGTTCAAATTTTTGACATTAGACTTGAAAAAACACAACTGACTTTAGCTAGATGGGTGAGCTTATTAGTAGATCATGAGCTAGGTCGACCAGAAAGCTATCGAAATCGGGAAACAGCTGTTGTTTCCCAAGTCAAATGTCAAATGAAGTCTATTCACAATAAACATAATTTGACAGCAAGCTTGAGAAGCATCTGATACAGCTGATCTTCGTGTGTGGCATTATTAATAGATTTTGAATTAAGTACAATAATACAATAATTAATAATAAAATATATCTAAACTTGAACTTCAGTAGGCCGAGAACATGACACTCTTCTTTTTTTCTTATTTTAGAAACACCTGAAAACAAATAACCAGATTTCCATTATTCGAAGAACAGCTGATGGAAAATCACCACATGCTCAATTTCAATTTCAGAGACACATAAACCCATTTTAAAATATGCGGCCGCTAAAAAATAAAAAACCGTGAGCAATATGTATTTTTTATGATCTGCAGCAGCATATGACAAAGTCCAAAGTAAAATGTATATTGTCAAGTGTGTGTTGTGTGCGCCCGTCTTTGTCTGTCGTGCGTTTTGTTGCCGAACCGGAGACATGAGACAATAAACTGTTAACCGCATATTGCGGATTGTAATTGAACGTAACAATGATCGACATAACTACCATCATGTACCATGTGACCAAACGATCGATCGACCATTATTGAGAAATGGACCTCACAGATCAGATGTATAAATCGCATATTCAGTTCAGCCAGACCGGGCCAGCAGCATTCACTGCCGAAATCATATGTTTTAGAGTTGTATTGCAATAATGTGTGTTTTACTGAATGTTTTGGAGCATTTTTTTTTTTTGTTCGTCTGCGGCCAAATGCTCGACTACCATTACTGATGTTCAATTTAAATTGAGCACTATAAAAAATGAAAACAGCAACAACAACAAAGACATTTAAATTTTTTTGTTTCTTCTCAGGTTGGTGGCCAATTTTCGGTTCGGTACATTTTTAACGTTTGTTTGCTGGTTGCTGTTTTATGGGGGGAATAAACGGGTTTTCATGCCATGTAAACACATGCTAAGGAAAACGATATGCGAAATATCAAAACAAAAACCAACCAACAAAAAAAATTAATATAAAAATATTTGAAAATCATGTCTGACATTATTAACAGTTATCAAAACATTGTTGTTTTGGGAGTTGGTGAAGTGTTTTAAGCGCATTTTATGATATGAGTGAGACTTGTTTTTTGGGGAATAACATCAACAGATGTTCGCTGGGATTTGTTGTTGGATGTCATTTGACTCCAGATATGAAATGCAACAGCAGCATTGTTGATCAAATGATGCCTGTAATCTGTAACGTTAACATCATGTTTGCAAACACTCTGGGCTACGATCATATTTTATTAGCACCACAAAACATGTAGCCAGACACAATAAAACCGCCGCATCGCGGCTATTGCATTTTGGTTTACACTTTGTTTAGTGTTATTACTTAGTGGAGTAGTTAGATAGGCAGAGGAAACCCAACATATGTGCCTGAACGGAAAAGAAAACTTCCTCAGCACTTAAATGCATTTCGTTTTCATGTTTTACTTTCCTTTAAGAAAGCCGATAGTTCAAAAACAAATACCGTCAAAATATAATTAACATGTTAATCAGTATGTTAGCTTGAACACAAAGATATTCAGGCAACGTTAACACCTTGGCCAACAAGCCTGGCAAATTCTCTCATCATGTCATTCTTAGGAGACGGACATAAATCCGCCATGAATGGTGGTGTTCCATTCCTCGTATCGCTCATTGTGGGTTTTTGGCATAAAGTGTTAAAGTGTGATTTGTAGTCTGCAAAATCTTGAAATCTTTTTTTGCATTCAGAATTAAAAATGCAGCATCATTTTGAAGCACGGAGAAGTATATTTTCATTGCTCATGCTATGACCCATTTATGTCAGATTTTTCATATGATCCTAATAAACCTATTGTGATGATATTATTAATATGGTATTTTACGTTTTTCTTCATTAATTCAAGGCTTCATTCAAAAAGAGTGATTAATGTCAGGTATCAATTTCATTGAGAAAAATTAATCATTTTTATTTACATCTGGGAAAAAATATTGGCCACACGGAATTAATTATTCGATTGAGTTTTTTTATTTTGTAAGATTAGCCTCGTTCACACATGATTGTTCTTTTTGCGGAATTTTTATGCTAAATGGCATGTACATTACGGCTTTTTACCCGGTTAACCTTTTTTATGAAGATTTATTTGACGTATATTCAATGATATTGATTATTTAAACTCACGGGGTTAATCAAATTTAGTACAATGTAAATGTACTAGTAGTCTAGTAAATTTTTTTTTTAATGCCAAATATTTATATTATTTTTTTTTTGTACAATAATATTAATTAAAAAATAAATAATAATAAAAAAATATTTCAACTCATAGGCCCCGGCGAGATTCGAACTCACGATCTCCTGTTTACTAGACAGGCGCTTTAACCAACTAAGCCACGGCGCCCTCTTGCTTGCCCAATACACAATGTGCTATGTGAACTCACACATACCCATAACCAAAGTATGCAAGCACACACAACATCGCCTTAGTATTGTTACGTGCCATTCAACTCACTTCTCTCTCATTCTTCTAAACAACAACGCAACAACAATCGCATCAACGATGACGTTTTGTTTACACTCATAAAAAAATGTTAAGTATTTTCATTCGTTTGCCCAACAGTGCCGATGTACTAATTCGTATTATTTATACCATAATACATAATACCAAATATATTGGCACACTGAGTTGCTCTCTATCAAGAGATCTACATATCTCACACCTTTCCACACATTGAGATAGAGAGAGATTATGAATTCTTCCGCAATAACATGACAGCATGCCGCCAACATAATCACCTCTTCTCACTCTTTCCATATTACTGTATAAAATATTTATTTGTTTTTATACACTTATTTTGAGTAAATCTTTTTTGTTTTTATTGTTGTTGTTGTGTATTCTGTTTGTTCCAAGTATGCGCCAGATTATTAAACCAAAGGGAATCTAAACAACAAATCACCTTACATTTCATTGATGATGACGCACAAAAATGATGAATGATTATCGGTATATATACATACAAACATACATATAACATATCTTAAGCGTAAGAAGTACTTGAAAGTAATACGCCAGGCAATCATCATCATTATAACTATTTGGTATTGGGCAATGCATGTCTGGCAATGACAAGCGCCTACCTATTGATGTGTGTGCAAGTGCTGTTACACACAATTGACGCGTTCGCCGCCGCCGCCGCCAAAGGTCCATGTACAACAAAACGTAGGGCGTTTTATGATTATGACGAGTTATTCTAAACACGGCAAATATTTTCAGTGAAATTGAACACGATAAAATGTGTTTTATTTCAATATTTGGCTTTCAAAAAATCTCAGCCAAAAGACGAAAAACATAACAAACATCAAACACACAAACCATCGTTTCAAGTGTGTGTGAATTGAGTGAACCTGTGAAATGATATTGTCGGTTATTAACAATGTGTGAAATTGTTGACCTTTGACACTTGTGTTGTGTTATTGATGAATTGTGTGTTGTGGAATTTTGTTTCTTTCTTTTTTTATTGCATATTTACTTAATATTGGGTTTTATTTGATTGTAAAGTGAATGGGAATTGTGTGGGTTTTTTTTGTATTGAATATCGCGAGGGAAAAAAGAAAGGTTAATGCAAACATAAATTCATACATCAAAATGTGTGTTATTCATGACCTATGCACTTGAATGTTGTTTGACCAAGGAAACAATATTTAACAAATATTGTAAATTTTTTTTATAGAAAGTTAAAATAAATATTTGAGATTTTTTTCTTTATCGTTAGGAGTGCTTGCCTCCTAATCTAAAAAATCTACTCGAAGTGTTAATCTTATTTGGTATTTGTTTAAATATATCGAAAATATGCTATGATAAACAAATTTATCGCGAAAGTGTAAACGTGGTATTACTATAAAATAGTCATATGCTACAAATACGTTTAAATTTAGTTATATAGCGCAATTATGTTCACAGTTTATATGATGTGGATATGCGAAATCCTCAAAATAAATTAAAATTATTTACAACGGGTTTGCAATAATTTTTAATGGCAGCCAGCTGAAACTTGTTAAAATATAAACACATTTGTTTACAAAAAAATGGTAGATTTATTTTAATAAATTTTAATTATTTGTTTGTTAAATTTATTTTATATAAACTCTGTATTAAGAAAGTTCTGGATTTATTTAATTCCCTTATATGTGTGAATTCGAAAAACAACTTTTAGTGTTAATTATTTACAAAAATATTTCCGTCTACACCATTTTACATTACATTATTTATTTGTATTAATAAAAATATTATTTTTCACGCTTTTACAATATTAGAACGATTTAATTTTTTTCAACAGCGACAAAAACAAATAATTTTTCACACTTTCTTCCCAAACACAATGACTACTTTAGATTTTCAATAACAAAAACATTAACTAATAAAGCTCAAAATATTTATTTAAGATTTTTTTACAGTTCATTGATATTAATTTTGTATTATTAATATTATTTTCTTTACAGTTCACTGATAGTTTTTTGATTTTTATTATTATCCATTAAAAATGGGGTTTAATGGAAATTGGTGTTATATTACAACTCTTTAATAAAAATTTCCTCTTCAGTGAAAAAAAACAAACAAACAAACCTGCTAAAAGCTTTTCCATTTAAGCAATTATGAATCCAAAAATAAAACTTGTAAATTGAAAAACGTGTTAGATATGTAATTATATTGATTACGATTTTATTAGTTTTTTTTCTTTTCTTTTATTGGGTAAAAATGTTTGTAATTTTTGAATTAAATCTGGAAAAGGATTTTTTCGTGTATGTGCATGTTTACATTTATTTTCTGGCACTTCGTATTTTATTTTAATGCATTGCAAATCTTATTAATTTTGGCATGTAAATTGAGCATTAAAGTGATTTATAATTGATTGCGTTTTGATTTGAAATGTCAACGACAACGAAAGGAAATGACAAATTTTTAATTTTTAATTGGGTAAGTAAACCAGCTGATTGGTTTAATCAGCTGTTTGTGTAAATTTATAAAGTTGATGTTTTAGAGATGAAATCTTTCATAATTAAACAAACATAAACGAAAATGCTTTTAAAATCCTTTAAATGAAACACAACATATGTAGGCAAAATACTTTCAAATCAGCTGATTGGATCAGCTGATTTTATGTCAAAATTACAACTTTTTGTTTATGTTTACATTAAATCTGTTTAATTAAAAAATCGTTGGAAAATTATACAGAATTTTGTATTTTTATTATAAAATCAGCTGTTATTTTCTGTTCTCCACTTTTTTAGGTCATACTCAATATTGTTTCAGCAAGTAAATATGTAATTTATTTGATGTTTATTTAATGTCCAAATCATTGTCAACTCCTCCAAATAAATAAAAAAGAAAGAAAAAAAAAACGTGACGAAATAATTGTTGTAGCTTTCATAGCAAAACAAAAAAATCCAATGGAATTCAATTCCGAAAAACCATTTCGAAATTGCTCCATGAGAATAGACTTTGTAATCTCCGCATACAAGCAAACACAAGCTTCGGTAAAAGTTGCACCATAAGAATGAAAAGAACAAACACAAACGACAAAGAAGCTGAAAATCCCAAGAAATGTTCTAACAAATGGAAGTGATGGATAGGCTGGATGGTAAACAGATGATGCATAAAAAAAGCAACAACACCCACACCAGTGACGATAAGCCATTCCCTAACCAAAAACAAATTAGAAAGATTAAGAAAAAATGCATTTTCATCACCTACCAACTAAATTACAAAAAATAATCACCATAAAAAAGGTGCAGCCGTTGAAGCATTCGGTCCCATCCGTAGATGAAAAATGCATCATTACTAAAAAACCACAATAGCTGCCTGTTGATAATTATTAAGAATATTTAAAAGATAGCCGGTTGTTTATTCTTTGTTTAGCCATAAATTATGCTTAACATAATTATCATGGTCACCTACCTTGCTGTGTGGATGACCGACCCCATAGCTTAAACTTTTCTTTCATTTTATAATTATCTAGACAGGTGTTGAAAGCTTACATGGCCAGTATATCAAACTAAAATTCTGGAATTCCTCCTACACTTAACCCTACACTTTTGTGCTCTCATCTTGCCTAAATTAAGATGTCATGGTGTTAAGTCAATGTTTTTTGACATGATCTTTGTTTAGGGGAAAAAATCGTGAAAATTTATTTAAAAAATTAGTAACAATTCTATGCTATGTGGGTAACACCGCTAACACTTTTTTCTTCTTCTAAAAGTTATGGGACATTGACTGCTAGCTGCATGCCCAATGTTAAACAATGTGACACAAAATTAGGTGACCTAACAACATGAATTACGACGGAGCTTTGTCCAGGTGTCGTCGTCGGCAGACAGACAGTCATACATTAAATTGATTATTTGAATATTTATTTGAAAAATTATGATTACGATTCGATTGCATTTGCATAAGAATGTCATTAGAACAGTGGGTGAGTAGGCCACTTTATAATTGGACGTCGTCGAAATGTAACAAAATTATTGTCACGTTTCGATGGTATCAGCATGTAGACAACAGTATATCACAAAATTTTGATTGTTATTATTTAAAAAATATGTATATTTTATTTTTTTGTGCTGGAAGTGAAATTTAGTTCTTGGGAATTTTGTTTGGGTTTCATTTTTCAGAGTTGTGTTTCATTTGACAATCCGTAATTTGTGGAGCAGTCCAATTAGAGTTGTCAGACAACAGAGAGCAAATTATATTGCCTCTTCTATATATTGAGAGAGTATGCGAAAATATTTGTTTAAATAATTATATTGAAGAATTAATAAAAGACAAACCTATTATTTAATGTTAATTTGCATATTTGATGACATTGCGTTCTTGACATACTTAATGTAAATTCTACTCAGTATATTTATCATATTATGTAAAATGGAACACAACGCTGCATTGCTGCTTCGGCCACCAACTGTGCCATCATACATTATTTTATCTCATCTAAACATTGTATGAATATTATCAAATAATGGTTATGCTGTTGCAATTGAAGAAGGCGTGGGGTAAAACGATCCCCAGGCTTTTAAGAAATCTCCTGGCAAATGATGCGGAATACAAGTGGATAATAAGCATGCAATGCAACGAAGAAAAAAATGAACAAAAACCATTTTTTTGGGTTTGTCAGGAAAAGAAAGTCAACATTACAAATAATATGTCAAATTGCATTGGTTTGACAGTTGAGTGCATTTCTAACACATTGTATCATTTATCACCCTCTCATATAGATGTACTAAAAGAAATGTGTAGGAAAATGTAGGTTGTCTTGAAATCATTTCTCATTTTTTTTTATTTTTGTGTGGAATTTAAAATGCATTTAATTTTTGTTCGGTATTATCGGAAAAAGAAAATGAAAGTTGTTGTTAATGAAACATATCCAATCATATTGGTGGCCAAACAGAGGCAGAAAATTTCCATTTCATTTAAAAAACAATTTGTTTTATTTAAGTTACCACCAACCAGACTGCAGCGTAACAGAGGTGGTAGCTGAAGAAGCCCACCTTCTTCTGCTTTTTCGTCTGTCATGACAGAAGATTAAGAATATTTAAATTAGATAATCCGGGACCATAGTTCGAAATTGAAACAAATTGATTATGTTTTCATGGATTAACAACAGAGAAAAATGACGACGACAACGACAACAAGTGGAAGGGAAAGCATTTCTCCTCTCCCTCATATTGTGGAGTGCAGTGATGCATTCTGGGGAAGAGAATAGTAGAAAGTGCATCCATTTAGAAAACTAAGTTTTTTTTGGGAATATAATTATGATGGATTAGCTAATATCCATGGGAATTTATCACCCAATGTCAGTTGTAAAAGATTCCCATATTTATTCATATATAGAGGAAATTATTCATAAATAAGAAGAAGGGAGAGTAAAAAGTCATGTTAATTATTGGGTGGTAATACTTCAATCTTGTCAACTGTCATGTCAAAGTTGTGAATAGAAAATGCACAGCTTTACAGAAATCATGATGCACAATTCATCTTTGATTTATACAACATTTCATTCTTATACATTGACGGAAGTCAAATTAATTGAATTACTTTAAAGTATACATTTACATATACTACTTTAAATTGAATCGATTAATGAAATTCTGAAATACGGCTTTAGACATACCTTGAGATGATATAAAAGTCCCGTCAGCTGTGGATTGACATATACAAGAATACACCAATGTTTACTTAAGCCTAATTTACACTGGACATGTTTTACGGAAACCGTGATTTATTTGACATATATACAAAGGAAATGACAAATTTAACGACGAATAAATGTCTATGATTTTCATCATAAAACTCATTCGGCGTAAAGTCGCATTTAAAGAAGGAAATTGGTGGAAAACTGAAAAGTATATTATCATGTCTTTAAATCAGCACTTATATTAGAACTATTTGTCGGGATATGTAATGTTGCCGGGATATGTAAATTTGGTACAATGTAAACGTATTTTTGCGAAATATTGGTTTTTAGGTTGTATTTCAATAATACTATGATTTAGATCATGATTTAAAATAAATCGAGATCTGAGATGATTGAGTTATTTATACCTAACAATTAGAAAAATAAATTCCAACTTTTGATTGGTATGTATTCTGTTCTTACTATGTATGTTATCTGACTTAAATTCCTAAATTAATTTAAAATTTCATAATCCTTCGCCCTAAAAAGGCATAGAACTCAAAAATGTTTTTATTGTATTACCATACAAAATTGAATCCATCATTATCTAAATTGTCGTGTAAAATTGTGTGTAATCGAGATAATTTTAAATACAACACTGATTTTGTACCAAATAATACAAAAACAACAAAAATGTTTATTAAATCCTTTAGATTTTATAGCAAATGACATACAACATATGTTGCAAAAATACATTAAAATCAGCTGATCATTGGATCAGCTGACTTTATGTCAAAATAATAACCTTTTTCTTGTTTACTTTAAATCTGTTTAATTAAAAAAAGAAAAAAAGATTGGAAAATTACACAGGATTTTGTATTGTTATACTAAAATCAGCTGTTATTTTCTGTTCTCCCCTTTTTAGGTCAAAAAAATATACGTAATTTGTTTGATATTTTTTTAAAGTGTGTGGAACAACTTTCCTGAGAGTATCAAAATGGCAAGATTTTTTTATAAGTCTTAAAATTTTCTGCAGCTAAAAAATCGATTAAAAAATAATATTATTTTCATTTTTTAAAGGTTAATTAATATTATGAATTATGAAAATACTAGCCAGCTACGTGCCAAACTGTGTGTGTGTACGTAAACAAATATCAGCTGACTGACTTATGTCATTTTAGTATTAAACTAAACAGCTGTGATTTTGTGTCACGATTTATAAATCAAGTCGGTTTAGAAGGTTTATTCTAAACAAACCTTTTGACATGCAAAAGCGCCAAATTTAAATTTTGGAGGAAACGATAATGTTATTTGGTAAAAATATGTGGATTTGTCTAATGAATATTCAAAAAAAATGCTTTTTATACGGCAATTGAACACAAAGCAAGGAAAGTAGTGTTGTAATAAAATAGTCTTTCAGAATATACAACGCACGTGGCTTATTTTACGAGTGTTGGTTTTTTTTTTATTAATTTTGTTTATTGACAATTTGTCAAGGACTATTACAGGGATATCCTAATTAAATGGTAGCCACTCTGCAGGACAGAAGAAACCAATATTTATGTGCACATATCAAACAATATTTTCAAATAAAAGTGGTGAACACACACGCACGCTCGGAAGGAACTTTGCAATCATTGAAATGTCAATTGTAGAAATTATGATAGCGTGTGTGTGTGTGTGGGTCGGAAGGATATCTACAATTTTGTTAAGTGTTGATAATTCAAGTGCAGACGTTCATATGCCGATTATCATCACATTGGTGGTGTTAACAACATGTCAACACCATGGCTTATGCCATGTTTACCACAGCCCGTTGAGAATGAAAGGGAAATTTATGTTGCACCCTGCAACTTGTTTACTTTTGATTAGAAGAAGAGGCGGCATTGTACATAAAATAAATAAATATATTGCATTCCCTTCCGAAAGTTCATAATAATGCTGTGTAATTTCTCTCTATTGTTTAAGATGATTTATTGGCTATGGGGTGGACCATTTCTATTTCAATTTGAGTGGGGTGGGGGTTTAGACTATCGATTGCATTAAATTAACACTTAAAACCAATTTTCGGGCCATAAATCTATTGGTGAAGCTTATTACAACAATAACAATGACTGTGAAAACTCCCCCCTCTAAACACAGATATCATATCACAATAACAAAAATCATACAAGTTTTGGGTTAAATTAATATTCGAATAAACACATTGCCATAAATTCTTTCCAGCTGATGCGAATGCAGGCTGCAACAGATCAACAAAAATATGGACTTAACATTTTTTTTACAAGATAATAATTTGCATAATTATTCTGTAATATTGCAGCCTCAGTTGAAATACAACTATTTAACGAATTTTTTCGTGTTTTATGTAAATCACCAAAATGTAGTCATAAATATATCAGCCGCACATTGTGGGGCCTCGTGTAAACCCACTGTGATGCGGTTTTTCGTTTTTGTTTGGTAACAAGTAGAGAACTTTCTAGAAATAACTTAAGCTCAAAAAATTTGACACTTGCTAATGAAAATTTTGACAAAATTAAAATTATGTTCTGCTGAGAAGAAAGTTTACATAAATAAATATATGAAAAATAAATATTTTTTATAGAATGGTTAAATTTTCTAATATTTTTTTCATTCCAAAATTTCATATGCAATATATATATTTTTTTAGTATGGCATGTTTATGGCAACCCAAGCTCTGGAGGCATTTAAAATGCAATCCGTTTTTCGGATGACTACAATTACACGGACTAATGCTGCTGTTTGACCCCCTATTGCTTCAATGTGGAAATTGATTTATAGCTGTTTTCACACAAAAACGAGGAAAACTCACAAAAAAAATCTTAGCAAAGAGGAGATGACATAGCTAGTCATTCATCCAAGCAACCAAACCAACAACCATTTAAATTGTGAGCAAGTTCAATTTTAGGCAACTTCATTTCCTATGCCATCATTCGTAGTGGCTTGCTGGTTTTCCTCGTTGATTTTTCTTTTTTTGTTTTTGATTTTCACAACTAAAAATAAAACTAAGACAAATTGTTTGGATAATTTGTCTACAATTTGCCGAGACGGAGCCATGAAACTGAACCTGAATAGGCCAACAACAACAAAAAACCAGTGTTATGTGGTGTTGGATGGAAATTCTTGAAATAATTTCAAACGACAAAATTTTAATTACTTAATACCAAAAGACCAAAAGAAAAAAATTGCCGTAATATTGCGTGTTTGTCTTCTTCTTCATCCTCCACGCTTGCTTAAGTGTGGAAATTAATTTGTGGACTATATCATTGACATGAAAATGGGGAACTTTTACTATATGTGTGCGTGTCAGGAAAATATAGATTTTCACTTAATATCTGTTCCAATTTTTGTGTGGTTACATTTATTTTATTATTGTAAATCATGTTTGATATATGTGTGTCAACACAAATTAAGTTTTCTTTTCAAAATCTAGGGAGTTTTTAAAAAAACATAAAACTTTTCATTCCTAGACAAAACAGAGAAAATTTGTTTGAAATAAATCATGCATTGATTAAATGTTTCCATTAAAACAGATCACTTTTAAAAATTCTTGATATAAGAGACAGAAAAATAAATGTGTAAACATGTCTGCAGTGAAAGCAAATTCGTCAAGTGGGAAGTAACAACTTAAAAAGCTCGAGCGTCAGAAAGTACGATCAGCTGTTTGCTGTTTCACTTCGATCAGCTGTTTGTTGTTTAGATTTTTATTTAATAGCGTCGTTTAAAATTACATTCTACTTATTTATTATAAAATAACATTACAACCTGATTCGTTGAAAAAGACGAATTTGTCAATTCCAAATACGTCTCGACTATCTGTCAAATTTTTCCTTATAATATTTCACATGCTTGGCAACATTGCACATCGAATTCAAGTAGAAATTACGCACTATGACAGTTAATCGAGAAATCAGCTGCGCTAAATGTATTTCGTTTTTTTTTCGAGTCGATTTATCAGCTGTTTCTCAAGTTTGCTGTCAAATTCCATAATTGTGAATTGACTTTTGTTATGAAAACGTAAACAAAGTCTAACATTTTGACACTAGATTTGAGAAAAAAACAGCTGACATTCGCTTGCTGAGTGACGTTATGAATAGATCATGACAATTATTTTCAGATGTCAAAGAGAATGTTCCCTCAATTTCATCTCACTACGATTATGGTTTAAAAAACGACTAATTTTTCTTAAATATCGTTTAAACTCCCTGTCACCTGACTGTCGAGAAAAAATAACTATTCCCATAATATGCAAATTGCAAGCTCAATCATGGGAACTTTAATCGTTAAAAACGAATATCAATAATTTACACCCCCTGTGCATAGCATTCGCTAATTGACTTTAATAACCGAAAACATGTTGTGAATTTTAAAACTACACGAAGATGAAGAAGACGAACTTCTTTTCCAACACACACACCTATTGTTGATTTATAAGTTTGGCTCGATGTTGCCAACTATAATCTTGCCGTATTTTTTAATATTCCTGTCATATCTCCGCTTCATATATTATTTCGAGCAAATTCTTGTCAACACTTTGTAAATCAATCAGCTGGTGTGTGTGTGTGTGTTTGATTTTTTAATTATTCGAAAAATTAACAGAAAAAGAAGAAGAATACCAACAACCGAACATTCCTCTCACAAATTGCACATAAATTAAATTATTAATATTTTTCCTTATTATATTCTTCGACAAAAATAATAGCCACACCACGACGTCTGCGTGTTAGGGAGAAATGGGACTTTGTCATTTCTTTTTGGCTTATTTGGCTGGCTTCATGCTAAAATCATAAATGTCTCAATAATTTCAGTCATTGATAATTTGTTAAAATTTACTTCTTCTTCTTCTTGTGCTTCGTGAAAAAATACACATGTATTTGAATACGTATTTCAATTTCACGAAAATCACATAAATTATTCGTGTGGATATGCAAGCAAAGTTATTGTTTGTCCAGTCGAATTCAAACATCATCCAATGGAAAATTTACATACACATGTTTCTAATTTGTTGTTGTAAAAAACAAACCAACATATCTGTCTGACCTCCAAGCGTTTGCCCACTTTTTTGTTGTTGTTGTTTTTGGTTTGTCTGTCAATCATAATTCACGCATTGGCTCACGATTTCAAGACCACTGGCTGGGCAGCAGCAGTGGCTCAATATACAATATTCAGGTGGTACTACTTACCTGAAAAGAAAAAGAGAAAAAAGAAAAACGATTAATAAAATTAGGTTTTTTGTTGGTCACCCAAGGAAAATATTTAATTCTATAGATTAGCTGGCAATGATAATAGAAATAAACATTTCCCAAATTCGGTCACTCATTCATTTCACTCAAGTTCAATCAGAAACATTTCAAAATGTGAAGCTAAACTTTAGCATAGGAAGTTCCATGTGAATCATATCCAAAACAAAAATCAACCAAACCAAATGGTGAAAGTCCATATCAACACTAATGATGCAATTAATTTAAATAAATCTTTAACAAATTAATAAGCCTATAAAAGCTATTCGAAAAAATAACCCCCCCAAACATATGTTCGTTCATCTTCCGTCAGATACCGATCCCAAAGAAGAAGAAGCAGACAATCATGCAGTTGTCAGAAAATTTAAGTTTTGTTTTTTTGGTGTTTTAATTTTACCGCTTACCGCATTAAACATCGATTTTTTCTATTAATTTTTAACACGCAAACAAATGTTATGTTTTTTTCGACTATTTAATTATTTAAACATTTCTTGGTTAACACCTTGCCTGGGGCCATTCAGTCATGCCCATTAGAAATCACTTAGTCACAAGCATGGGCACACAATTGCCACTGGGGAAAAATGCCATTGAAGTTTTCCCATATAAACTGAGTTCATCAGAAAAAAAATTGGAGGCGTTTCTGGATAATTTGAAAGCTACAAGTGGCAAAAGCCCAAGCCCCAACGAAGCTAACATGCCAAAAGGAAGTCTTCCAAACGAACAAGATTGTAATAGCGATGATGATGACGATTTTTTTGTTTTTTCTGGAGTGCAGACAGTGGGGAGTGCTGCTACTAAGTTTTTCCTGATATGCAAATGAATATTCAATTAATTTTCCTAGTGATCAATGAAAATGTTTCTCTGGCAATACCTGTTTCCTTGCCAGTGTATGTCTTCCCTGGTTTTCCAGCCAAGACAATTTGAAAAAAAAAATACCGTCTTACGAAAAGAGAGGCGTTGATTCACTTAAACTGCAATTTCTAAGTCTATGAATTATGATCTTGAGAATTTAAGACCAGTCATTTAAAAAGGAGGAAATTGTCTCCACTACTGTCATTTCACTACGTTCTTATATCTTAATTGTCAATGTAATAGTAACACAATTCCATTTGAAATCGTTAAACGAAAATTGATTTTTAATTAGAAATTTTCGTGGATTATGATATGAGATGATTGAAATCTATAAATCTAGTTGCCAAGATTAGCAGTTAATAATCGTCGATTGAAAACGTGCAAAAAAAGATATGAAGAAATTAAAATGATGTCTTTGTTAATTAAGTGTCAGTTGCAATTAATGGATGAAACATAATGAACGCATCAAATAAATTAGGAAAAATGAGTTGATAAATCAGAGTTGCATTCTGGCAAAATAAGCGGAAGATTTAAGGTTTGTTATGTGTGTAAATTTATAAACAAAATATCAGCTGGCTGTGATTTAGGTTTTATTCCAGGATTTATTAAAATATGCTAAATTCTGAATAATATAAATCTAGAATTACATGTTTATATTAATTCAAAACGATTGATTTTTTAAATTCATAAACAAATACCAGCTGACTGTGATTTATTTTACTCATGGGTACATGTAAACGTGAATGGTTTTATTTCAGGATTTATTAAAGCTCGTTTAATACTGAGTAATAAAAATACACTTATATTAGCAATTACTTAGAGTGAATTAGTATTGTGTAAGAAAATTGAAAAAAAATTTAATGAACTACTATGGGCAATTTTGTGGAATAATACATGGAAAATTTAATGTTTGCTGTGCATGTATATATTTGTAAACAAATATCAGCTGATTGGTTGAAAGGTAACTAAATGTAAATATTCAGAGTTTGTTTCCAAATCTTTTAAAGCTGGTTTAATATTGCATAAGATAAATTCAGTATTAGAAGTTTTTATTAATTCAAAACGACAGAATTTTAAAATTATGTTTTATCTACATAAATCAAGATTTAATTAAACACGTCATTTACATTTTCAATTTAATTGGGTATGCATCAAATAAATGAGCACAGTTTGGCAATTAAATAAAGAGAGCGACTTACAAACAATGTTTCGTATTGAAAATAAAAAAAAGTGATTTTTAAAGGTGAACTAAATTTATTTATTTAAAACGTCAAAACAAAATCTGCAAAATACAGCTGATTTGATAATTAATGAAAAAAAGTTATTGACATTTTACATTAAATGTCAAAATAAAGTCTGCAAAAACAGCTGATTTCATAATTAATTAAGAACAAGTTATTGGAATTTTACAATAAAATTCTAAACATTTTGAAAATTATCTTGCCAATAGTAAGACCATCGTTCCTTTATCTATCAAAAATAATAACTATTATATAATATATAGTTCATCTTTTGATATGCAGATGTTGAAGTTAAATAATAATGATAATGGTGTAAATGTTTTGCTCTATCAATAGCAAAAAGTTTATTTCAGTTGAGATCGGCTAATTTATTCATATAGAGAACAGCTGATTGTTTGTTATGATTCTTCTTTGTATATTAACCATGGCACAATAAATAGGTAGTCCATTTAGCACAGCTGACTATTCGATTAACTGTCAAACTGTGTATAGTTTCCACCATGGCACAATAAATAAGTAGTCCATTTACCGCAACTGATGACTTGATTAACTGTCAAAGTGCGTAATTTCTACTTAAATTCGATGTGTAATGTTGCCAACCATGTGAAATATTATCACATGGGCAATTATTCATCCTTTGACAAATAATATGTACTTAAAACCAATTATTCTGTTTTAAACACAGTGTGAGAGGTAAATGTAAATATTGCATTACTCTGGCATTAGGTTATTCAATACCTATTAATAAAGTCATCCAGAGAGCAGAAGTCATCTGTTATTTTAATTTAATATTAAAAATTTGAAGGTTGTTTACATTTTCATGATGTGAAATCTATTCACTATGAGAGAATTTTACAGCAAATTGGAGAACAGCTGATTTGCAGCTGATCTTCCTAGGTTACCATTTCTCAATAGACATTGGTTAATTGTTTCATTAAGTTGAAGACAGCTGATTATTTCGCATCTTATTCTCTCTCTTTCTCTTCTTATTCCCAATGACTACTTTGACATGTGCACCTAAATAATTTACCCTTTCAAAATAAAACCAATTAAATGGAACGCTTTCGCTTTTCTTGGACAATGTGGAGGCGTTGCAAATGCAGATTGTTTTTAGCTTTAAAGTAATAACTACATTGTGTGTAAGTATATGGTTTTTTTACCAAAAGCACAATTTCCATACATCTGTGCTACATTATTCACTTGGGTGTGATAAATGACATGTTGCCAATTTTGTGACGTTTAACAATGTTGCCAACTATGTTTCCCTTTTTTCCTTCATTTTTTACCAAACGTAACATCAAATTAATTACAATTCAAATGCTAAGTGAATACCCCCTACCTTGTAATTAACTATTTGAAAAATCTTATGGATACTTGTTGTTGTTTATTTGCTAAATATATAAAAATATTGTTTATTTATTCCATTTCCAAAATTCAATTGCATGCTGTGTCAATATGAAATATTTGCAATAAATTTGAATATTAACGGCCATGTTTTGACAAATTCGTTGAATTTGAATTTATGTTTGTTAAGAAAGTCAGAAACAATAAAAAAAAAACACCAAAACCAAAAACGCAAGGCATAATCTTTTTTGATAATCATGGTTGAAAATTTTCGAGTTTTGCCATAAAGATTTGATATGTCTCTCCCCGGCAAACCACAAGGTTGTCTGTTGCCACTTAAAAAAAAAAACCAAAAATTGAAAAAGCTCACGCAATATTAAAAGCCGCTACAGCTGAGCTCATGTTTCAGCTGTTTAATAGCTGGTGGAATGGCAGTACTTTTTTTGTCCAATTTGTTTGAATGCTTGAGCTGCACTGCCACGCCTATCAACTGTTTTGACTACTGTCTTGTGTTGAAAATGAAATCCAATTCGCTGCCAAGTTGTGTTTTTTTGTTATTATAATGGCATTAAAGCATGTTTTTTGTTGTTAATTTTATGGTGTTTGGTGTTTTCATTAGACTCACTCACTTTAATGTAGACATTTTGACATAATGTAATCTCAAACAATTGAAATGCAAATTTGAATTATAAGGAGATACAACAGGGCAAAAATTAAAAAAAAAATAAAATAAAACGGTTTCTTATTCTCGACCTAAACATTGCAACATTTGAATGTCAGTCAACAAACTTTGGGTATGTAATACATGCCACTTGTGTATGTGGCTAATTCATCAGACCAAAAGCGTAGTTAGTGGGTGAGTGTAATAATACACACTGCCAGGTTTACATGACGTGCTACAAAAACAAAGCAAAAAATTCGTGAGTTGACCATTTGAGAAAAAACCAACAAACAAGAGTTGATGTTACCAACTCTTCAGGTTTATTACCGAATA
Source organism: Musca vetustissima (assembly GCF_032173495.1). Taxonomy (NCBI): domain Eukaryota; kingdom Metazoa; phylum Arthropoda; class Insecta; order Diptera; family Muscidae; genus Musca; species Musca vetustissima. Next base: position 106,590 of record NW_026880356.1, read on the forward strand.
CATTTTTTAAACTACTTGCATTTTTGTTATTGTTGTATTTTAAGTATGTTGAAAATTACATAATTTAAGCGGTGTTTTGTTTGTACAAATTTTAATGATACCGAAATTAAAGAACAGTAATACATATTTTTATTGTTAAGATTATTCACATTTAAAGACACGTTGCTAATGTGCGAAGCGTGAGGGTCATTTGGGTGTTACTTCAACAACAAACTATTGGTTTACACCCACGCACACAAAATTGCCGGGAATTGAAGTCTCCTCTTTGTCACATTGCAGTGTGTGTGTTCTGCGCTAAAGCATCTATTAATCTGCATGGCATATGCATTAAAAAAGAGTGTGTGTGTGCATCGTGTTATGCCACCTTCCTGCTCTTCCTTCTTTTTAATGCCACAATATCATATTTTTTTTGACAGCAGATGGTTTGGGATTTTGGCTGCTAAATGCATATTTATGTTTACGACTTGCAACAACAACATAACCAACAAAAAAGAGCTTCTATTTATTTTGGAAGTTATTTTAGGTTTGACCTAAAGAAGAAGAACTGACAGCAAACACTTCGTCATTTGGGTGTGTGTGTTTGTGATTTTTTTTCATTTGAAATGTCTAAATATTGACATTTCAGAAGTGTTGAGTTTATTCATTTTTATGAAGACTATTTTTTTTTAAGTTTATTTACTCTACTCGTAAAAATGACCTCAGTTGCGAACAAACAGCTGTGGTCTAGAAAAATAGCACTAAATTTTAATAATAGGGGGATTGATGTTTTTTTTGTTTTATGTTTGGGTTGTGAATTTAGAAACATTTTCAAATTATTTAGCCAATACTGGACATTTTGGGATGTGAACATATATCAGCTGAATGTTTTTTTAATTATCTCAAATTCAGTGTAAATAACATCAATTGATTTCGTAAATCCACATCATATAAAGTGTGTATGTAAATGCGCTGTAGGTTTACTCTTGTTAATCGCAGCTAACTTCACTCTAATGTCACATACTATTTTAATACTAATTATTACAACCATGGCACAATAAATTGGTAGTCCATTAAACGTAACTGATTATTAGATTAACTGTTAAAGTGCGTAGATTCTACTTGAATTCGATGTGCAATGTTGTCAACCATGAGAAATATGAATAGATAAAATTTGACAGATTGTTGGATAAAAAAAGAAATGTTTTTCTTTAGATACATCACCTTCTTATGGCATCATGATTACAACTAAGGAAAACTTCAATTTAGAAATTCAAATTTCACTATTATCTAATTATATATATATATATATATATATAAGAAAAGTCTCTTGGATAAGTTTTTATTAATCTTGCAAGGACAGTTAGGAAAAATATGCTTCGAAACTAGTCGGCTTCATTTTAGAGCTAGTTGTTTTATTTATATAATTAAAAAAGCTATTCTTTTAATAAAAATAATTTTCTAATTTCAAAGATTTTTCGCATATCAAATAATTATAAATTCTTTCTGCATATTGTAATTCATTGTATTATTATATTTTCTTTCCACTTGCATCTAACTTCACTCCAATGTTACATACTATTTTAATACTAATTTTTGCAACTCGGAATATTCACCATTTTAAATTTCACTAGTTAATTATTTATTTTAATTTAAAATACATTTTACAAAATATAATTTCAACGTTATTCCTCGACTTTCCATCTCTGTTCGCGATGCCTTTACATCTCATTTCCATAGGAGTGTTAAAAGGCGCAAAAAACACGCGGCCCTTCATCTCATCCATTGTGTGACTAATTCATAGCGCAATGTCAAATAGAGATGAAATGTCAAGATGACAGGTATGTCTGGTTTCTGGTTCTTTGCATAATTATAGAATATTATGTAAGTTTTTGCTGAAAAAAAAATATTTTGTAGGTTGACAATTTTTCTTGTTGGAATTTATTTAAATGACTTCATCATCGAGACGAGACTATTGAGACAGAACAGAATGTTATGTTTTGCAAGAAACGCCGTATGTCATTGTCACAATTAACATATTTTAATAAGATTTATTTTCAAGATGCTTTAGAAATTTTACAAAAAGAAACATGCCGACAATTCTAAAGCGTCTTATATACTGTTCGCACAAGGCAAAGATTTGTTTGGTATTGGAAAGGGACTTGGTGTTGAAATGGTAGAGAGGAGATACATTTTATTTCCATTTCATTTACTTGCATGTTTCGTTTGTTTAATTTTACAGAAAATTAGTACGTTTACATAATATGTTGATTCACGTATTTTTTGACATATCAAAAGACACTTTTCAGTTTTAATAAAAATATATTTACATTGTACTTGAATCGGTTAACATAGCTGACGGTTTTAAATTGCCAATTCCATTGGATATATGTAAAATAAATCCTCATAATGTAGGTTAACCAGGTAAAAGGTTATAATAGTACGTTTACATTGTACTGGATTTCTTTAGCTCAGTAAGGTTTAATTGTCAATTTCATTGTATATATGTCAAATAAATCCTCAAGCAGTCTATTAACCGGGTAAAAAGTTTTAATGTAAATACATATCAATAATCGATTCAAAATAAAAACTCAATCGGTTTTCCCATCCTCACTACTTCCGGTATATTATAACATAAATAAATCTGGCATTTAAACGGAAATAAAGCCTCCATGTATATTATCTATCATCCTATTCACACATACCATCTTTACCGCATTCACACATCTCAATTTTCTTATAGTTACTTAGTGTCAAAAAATTAGCCACTTAGACAACCCATTGTGAATTGGCAACAAAACAAATGCCAAAAAGGGCTTTTGTTTCCCTTTTATGAAAAAAAACAACACAATAATAATAACAAACAAATTTTAACTTTTTCTAAGGTCATATAAAATAAATAGAGATAAAACGAACAGCGACCCCATCATATGGAAGTGTTTACATGCGCAAGTTTTTTTTTTGGTTGGTGGGTAAGGGAGGAGGGGAACTTGAAAATCAATGAATGACTGTCAGAGATCATGTAAAAAATGTCACTAGACTTATTTCGAATAGTGATGCCCAAGCATAACCAGAATTACTGGATGAAAAAAACCCGCAAGCGGTAGACTTGTTTGTTGTTTTGCTATGAACAAAAAAAAAACGCTCATTTAATTGAGGAATATTTAGTTTTCGGAACTGGAAGACACAAAGATTGACGAGTCTATGGCTTAAAACAAAGGCACACTTAATGGCTATTTATGTTTATTGCCGACAAAAAAGTTATAATCCAGTTTTCAAATTTGTTTTTTTTTTTAAATACATGGATATTTATTGAAATGATTTCAGCGTTGCATCTTGCACACGCAACCCGAATATGGCACGGCGTAACCAACAAAAGGTGATGGTGATTTTTTTTAAATATTTTATTAAGAAGTTGCAGTGAAAGTCACCGCTAATTAATAGCCTGTGGAATTTATTGAATTCCCAAAACCCAACATACAAAAATTATTAACACAAAAATCAGATGATCCACAGTAGTTTTAGTATGACATTGTTGACAACATATTTTCCCAAAAATCAAAAAAAAATATATATATATGCATTGCATATTAATCCCATGGGACCCCATACCGTGGTTTGTTGTGAACACAAGGTATTAACAAATAAAGATATCCCACAGAGATTATAAAGTGTTTTAATCTTTAATGCAATGGCAAATGCTTTTCTCAATAAGTTAAAACTATGATTTTATGGGTTATGGCCGAAACACAATTAAACACCCTGTTTCCCCCACAATGCTGTCAAGTTTACGGTGTCAATTGACACTTGCTGTTTTAGTGTCAAATTTGAAACTCTTTTTTTATTATAGTTTATGTTCATCACCATTTATTTCTAACTCTTTGTTTTTAGTATAGAATTTTGTGGAATGTAACCAAATACTTTTGTTTATTACTGTAATTTTATGATTAGAAATTAATACCATAATGAGGGTGGTTAGAATTAAGATGAAGAAAAATTTTATGGCAGAAACCGTTTTCATAGCTAATATTTCTCGGTAATTTGTTAACTAATTTATAGATTATTTCAAATATGACTTACCAGATTTCAAAATAAAATTCTTTACTATCCAACAGAGAAATTGTGTTAGAAATGGGTTAATTGCTGTCATTATTGGATATTTTCAATAAAAAGGGAACTTGACACTTTCTTCATTTTTATTCTAATTTTTTAGAACAGTTTAAAATGATGACTTTTTGATTCCAGGTTGTCATGTGGTTTAATGCAATAATAATATTGACCAAACACAATGAACTCTTTTTAAGGCGTTTGTAAAATTTGACTTTGGAACAGATTTAAAACTTTATTAAGAGCATAAATATAACACATTTGGGCTTTATGAAGTCGATAACAAATTTTAAGCTTTCGAACGACGTGATACGACATTAAACGTATAAATATAATGAAGTCATAATTTCCGCAGTTGGGCTAGAACATAAAGAGGTACGTCTTTAAAATTTCAAACATAATGATCTAATTTAGTTCGTTTTTTCTTTTTCTTTATAAATTACTTGAGCTTATTTCAAGTTAAGTCAATATGAAAATTTTGACAGGAAATTATAAATTTCTTTTATAAAAGACAACATATATCCCACTGAGCTTCCCATGGATTTCTAAAGCAATCTTACGTCTCGATATTTCCAACAGTTTTTTGTTAAAAGGCTTGTTTCTTTAATAATATTCAAACGGAGTAAAGTAGTTAATCAACTATGTGTAAACGTAATTTAAGTATTTCATCACCTGATTTATTGATGTAAGTCTTCTATTTGACTCAAGATGCAATAACAAGGTGATGTATCAGAACAAAAGAATTTATTTTCAACCCGACCATCTGTCAAATTTTATCTAGTAATATTAATCATGATTGGCAACATTGCCTATCAAGTAGAAACCACGCACATTGACAGATAATCGAATTGTCAGCTGCGCTAAATGGACTACCTATTTATTGTGCCATAATTGATCCCCATGGTGTAAATTGCTAAATTATTATGTAAATATTATATAATATTAAACTAAAAGTTGTACAAACTCATAAAATGAGCAAATTTGCCTTCTAACCAGTTCGTTGAAATCAGCTGGAAATGTAATCAGCTGTTAATTAAAATTGTGTTTGTCTCTTTATAATAAAGACAGACATTTGTTATTCCCCTTTAAATTTCTTTTTATACATACATTGTGAAATAATTCTTAAAAACTTGAGATTACATACCGACTAAAATAATAAATTGCAAATAAAAACCGACGCTAATATTTTCCATTTCATTTGTTGGTAATTAGTTTCATTGACACTTAATTTGTTTGATTACACATTTTATGATTAGAAACCAACAATGGTTTAGTGTATGCTGTGTCTTCCTTATCAAATGGTCAAATGTCATTTGCCGGAAATAAATAATATTTCCTCAATATTATTTCAGAGTTGCCATATAACTGAAAAAACAAAATATGAATATTCAAAAAAGGAAGAAAAATCAAATGATAAATAAGTTTAATTTATTATTTTAAATATTCTTTTGTAGAACCATAAAAATATAACTCTCTATTTTCCTGTAATTAAGAACCAATAAACTATAAAACACCATTCACACCGAACAGAAAAATTGACCACCAAATTCCTAGGAAACCCACCGCTGCAATGAAGGGGGCGTTCAATCACTGCAATTGAAATGAAAACAAACCAAAAAAATCAAACGATACGGTAATAATTCCAATTCTCTCGACGTAATCACTCGTAAGCGCGATGCGCAATGTATGGCATATTGTCTTAGGTCAGTGGCTCATTGATTGTCGTCACACATGCAAAAGTCAGACAAACGTAGAATCAGCAACAACCGCAACATCACTCACATCCATCCAAACACACATGTTCGTTTGCACATTTTCGGTTCAGACGGCTGGCAGGCAGGCCAGTTTGTTTGGCGATTGTGTGGTGTTTATTTAAGCAGCAAATTTTCGCGCTTCATATATCATTGTGATGTGTTGTCTCCTCATCCACCAACTGCGTTTTTATTTTCCTTTTTGGTTTTAGCATCAATTTTTTTGTAGATGAGAGTTGTTGTAGTTTTCTGTTTTCATATCTGTTATTGGTTTTTCATTCATGCATTAGTTTACCATTGCAGTAAATCGTTTAATGTCGTGGAAGATAATTGTAATACATAATTTAGGAGAGGTGACGCGCCAATGCAAGTCATAGAGCGTTCTAAGTGTGCTGGAGAAGACTAAGTCCAAAAATTTAAGAAAAATTAGCACATTCTTGGTTCAAAAGTTTTCTAGAAAATTAGTATTTGGTGCGATGTTATCTCAAAATGAGAGAGTGGGGAAGAGAGAGAAAACAACACAAATGATTAATTCGGAAACATATGATTGGTAGAGTTGTACAGTTCACGAACGAACTAGTTCAAATGAACGATTCACTTAAAAGACCGATTGAACTAGGTCTTACAAATTAGTTCTTTTTAGTTCATTAAAAGAACGAACTGGAACAATCAATCAAAAGAGCTGAACTAAAAAGAACGATCAGCCAACTGAACTAGATAGAACAACTCTAATGATGGGACATTTTGTTGTCAGCTATAATATTTCGAGACATGGCTTGAATTTACTTTTGATTGATAAATCGAGATAAATCCAGCTCTTTTTAGCAATTAAATCAAAATAATGCACATTATTATGATACAAGCTATTGTCTAAACCCTGATATAATATTCAAAACAAAAACACATGTTTTTTATTCGACCAGCTGTCAAATGTTATCGAGTAATATTTCTCATGGAAATTAGCAATGCAATGCTGCGCTAAATGCAGTATCTATTTATTGTGGCGTGGTCTGAACGAACCCGAAATTTCCTTGTAAACAAGACATTTGTGCAAACTTTTTGAGGCGTTGCCAAATAATTTTTGGTTATTTATACGTTGCCAAATCATTATTTATTTCCATGTAATGCCTGTTCAAAATTCCTTTATACAATTTTTAATGTTTCAAAGTTTGGATGTATTACGTACATGACACTCTCATGACTGACTGGTCACATGTCATAAAGGTATCTCACTCGTCACTCGTGGCAAAAAACAGAAATACTAAATGCTTCACTTGACAGACAAGAACTTGAACCGACAATGACTTCGGCGAGTAGGAGGAGTATTACCACATACACACGAGAGTAGGTGGTAATGAGAATTGTTGATTGCTGGCTGGCTGACTGCCTGGTATGGCATGCATCAAGGGGATTAAAAAATTAATCCACGTGCCACTGGTAAATAACACAAGAGTAAGGCAGATAGCTGGGGCTCCGCATGCCGGGCAGCAGAAGCCATTACAATTTAATTTGTGTCCTCACACATTCATGCAAGATTTCTTTGGAGTGGGCACAGCAATTAATGGATATAGATTGTATGGAAAGGGGGAAATGAAACCCCCTACTCATAATGTCATTAATAAATTGGGAATTTACCCTTTCATTAAAGGGTCCATTTCTCCCTTTTTATTGCTCCATGTGGTGTTTTATAAACTTATCCCCCCTCAAATCCCTTTAATATTATTTTCTTCATTGTTACCAAATATTTCCGATTTAAATGTGTGATCTTTTGACATCGCTTGTGTGGTGGCACCCTTTCTTCTCTTCTCCTCCTGTCTCCTACACAACTCATTAATTATTCGAGTTAAGTAGGAAAACATTTGATGTGTAAACGTTGCCGTGCCATTTTCTCCTGTCAATGTTGTGAAATATTAGGGATCTTTCGTCGGATAATGGTTGGGATTTTCTGTGAAAATTTGATAATTCCAAATTCTATTTTGAAAGGAATTTTAAAGGTTAATTTAATGAAATTTATTAGAATCAATTAAAATTTTTACTTTTATTGTTGTTTGTCTAAGACTTTTTTTCAAATTACCTACGTGGAAACAATTAAACAATGTTTAATGTCTAGCAATAGGAAACATGACATTTTGATGGCAGCTCACAACACTTTTCGTTGCTTTTCGCAGTGTCGGGGCAAAAAAAGTCGTGCATACGCCTCGCTTTAAAATGTGCTAAACATTGTTTCGCTGTAAGACTGGCAAGCGCCAAACGCAAGCCTTCATAGTATTTCGTGTGGTTTAACAGACCTGTGTGTTCTTTTGTTTTTTTTTAACATGACAAAAACAACAACAAAAAGTAAGAGAAAATATTATCGTGTTGACAACTGTTGCCTCACAATGCAATTTGTACAATGACTTTTTGAACACATCCACATACAATTATTGACAACCATATGTTAAGCACGGCATGCATGTATGTAAATTCCTGTGGTGTGCCCTTCACCACAATTAAAGCGGCAAGGCTACACAAATTTTCCTTTAAAGTAATACCGCTGATTTTTTTGTTGAATTTATTTTTAAATCCTTTTTTATTTATAATCCAAAATTTTGAACTAAAAATATCTGGCAAACCAGGAAGTATAAATAAACCTACAATAATGTAGATTTGTGGTTTATATTATTGGTGTAAAGTTGTAAACATAACATTTCAAAAAAAAAAAAAAAAGAGAGAAGAGAAAACAATTATGAGAACCCACCTCATATCTAGTTATTCATAAATTAATTCGTTTGTGACAAGTGTGAAATGCAAAAGTGAATTGAGTAAACTTTTCATATTTGTACAACCTTTTTTCACACTTGAGCTTGGGGTGGTGGTAGGCCACCATAAACCCCTTCCCCCACTCTACAAACATTTCCATTTGTCTTCAGGGACGCTGGCTGCCGCCGTCTCATTCACATTGTCTCGCTGTATTATGGATCAGAGATGATGGTCCGTCTATTATCTGGGTGTTGCATTAAATTTGCCTTTAGCGAAATGAAAATGGTGACATATTTAGTGCTGTCATAAAACAACAAACAGTGTTGTACTTTCAAGTGTTGTCTTTAGAAGACATTAATGTGTGGTGGTACATTACTCATGTGCGTACATTTGTAACTCATGTGTTTACACATAAAATATTTCCCTTTAGGTGAAAGTTCAAGAAGTCCAGATAAAGTTGCAATATTTTAGGTTGTGGTTGTTGGGCGCGTCCTTCATTACAATGCCATATCATAATTGGAACAATGAAGATGTGAATGTGCTCTATTTCTGGTTTTGTTATACTTTTATAAAATGTCATAAATAATCAGCTGATGATGCTTTTGTTTTGACATGTGAGCGACAATAGTAAACATTGTATTTGGTGAATAATAGTTGTTGTGATTTCTCAGATAAAATTGGTCTGAGAGTCTTTGGGAGCATAGATAAGGTTTTATTCTCTCAGTCATATCTCTCTCTCCCTCTTGAAATTAGTTTGGATGCGATATGTCTGAGCGGGTATTTCTGAATTTCGTTAATATAGACGATTAAAAATCGTATGTATAAATTTCGTGTTTTGTAGGACGATCTCAATCATAATGCAATAATAAGGTGATGTATCAAAACAAAAGCATTTGTTTTTTATCCGACCATCTGTCAAATTTTTTTCTAGTAATATTTCTCATGGTTGGCAATATTGCACATCGAATTCAAGTAGAAACTACGCACTTTAGCAGTTAATCGAATTGTCAGCTGTGCTAATGTGCCATGATCTCAATGTTCCTCATGCGATTAAACACTGTTCACACATTTAAATTCACTTGAAAACAAAATAGCAAATTTGACATTAAATTTAAAGTAAACTCCTATAATTTTAATTTATTTAAAATCCAAAATGTTTAAATCTCCTTAAATCAAGTAGACAAAACACAAATATAATTAATCGTTTCTATAATATTTAATAACGTCTGTCACAAATTTTCAATTAAATCATATCTTCAGTGAATGAAAAATTAAAAAAAAAAATAAACTTGTTTACCATACCGCCATACGTCAGCGAATCAATTGAGTTTGAGCCTCAAAACACTATTGACAGTTTTCCCGATACAAAGTAAATTATTTTTTTATGATTTATAGAAGAAGAAGTAGACGAGAATATATACAGAGAGAGAAAAATGATTTAATGTCTCTGGCAGACACTAATAAATTACTTTTCATGTCATTTGGTGATACGACGCGGAGCATAAATGACAAAAGTATGAATTTTCACACTAAAAACCAAAGTGGCGAAAGATATGCAAAACCAAAAAATCTTCTGACATACATAGATTTTAATTAACCTCCACTCCACATACATATATTTTTTTGTTGGTGTTTGTTATTCACCTGATTTTCCAGCAATGCTACGTTTTTTTCTCTCTCTCTTTCTATATATAGATAACGGTATATGTTCCTCGTACGCCGCTTAATTCCGGCCTTCGTTTGTCAAAACTGTCATTTTTCCTGAGAGTTAAGCTAAGCATACACCAGCCATCTTAACGAACTAACTACCGAACAACGAAGAAGAAAGCAAATTGAATATCTTGTACACGAATACTTTGTCATCGTATGGACAAATTACAAATCTATGCAAAATATACGCGGTACTATGTTCGAGTATCAATGTTGCACATGAAAAATGTCGGGAAAATGTTGTCAGCAAATGCGTAACAAATTGAAAAGCTTGTGTTTACAATAATTGCAGGTTGTTTTTGCTTTTATTTGTTTACTTTATTGGCCATGTCTAACAAACTGGCTTTGGAATAGGCTTGACAAATTGTATGCAAAGTAGCAAGTCTTCGTTGTGTAAACAAAAAACTTTTAATTGTCAAAGTCATATGAGACCTAAATAGAATCAACTCTTTTTGATTGAGCTTTAACTATCAAATCAAAACTGTTACAAATCACATGAAAGGAAGTGACATTGAGTGTTTTACACAATATGCAAAAATATCAAGTTTGTTTGTTTGTTATTTAAAAAAATATATATAAGTCTTTGCTGACCGATTTTTGTTTAGCAAGAAGGAAACCTAAATCTATTTCGTCTTCTTGCAAAACCAAATTTCAGATTTGTATTTTGGCATCAATCTATTAACTTGAACATACCTTTGTATTTTTTAAATTTCAGTTGAAAAATATTTTTATTTGAGAAAATTAGTTGTTAAATTTCTTAAATTTTCTTTTATAATTGTAGAACTGTCAAAATTGTTGCTAAGCTTTTTTGTAAACTGACACATGCGTTTTCAATGATGCCGTATGCAAGTGCTGCCAAATTGCAGAAAGTAAAAACCGCTTTATGCCTATCACGTACGAAATGTTTACATCTGGAATAAATTAATTTAAATTGTCAGTTCCATTGAAAATATGTCAAATAATTGACATTTAATGTCAATCGATTTAGCAAGAAAAATGTTCTAGATTTCAGATGTGAAAATACATTTTCCCAAAGATCTGAAATTTCACAAATTTTTTAGGGGCACCCAGTGGCATAAAAGAGGCAAATTCATAAATAATTTAAACATGCCTAGAACTGGCAGTTAAAGTTAAAGAGCATTAATGTATAAAATAACATTTATATGTTGAATATTAAACTGTCATTAAATATTGTCCAGCTACTCTCTATTCCATACCAATTTATATTGTCGCAGCAATTTAGTACATCAAATTTTAGCATTTCTTTATAATTTAATGATCGGAATTATGACAATTGTCATGTTTGATGGCCTGGTTCCCACATTTAGAGAAATTTTATGATAATGGAGTTTAATAGTTTTTGCCTGATAGAATTACAAGCAAACATTTGGGAAACAACAGAATTCTGTTGCTGTCAATTAAAGTTAACAATTTGCAGTCATTTTTGGAACGCTATCCAATATGGTTATTATTAACAGTTATTAACTATGTTTTACGATTAGCGGCATTATTTGTAAAGGAAAAAATAAATTTGTAAAAAATAAACTATAAACATTTATGCAAACATTTTTCATCACATTGTAATATGAGAGCTAGTCCGCACATATCAACAACTGCCACTGAGTGTAATAAAAACAACTTAATTATTTTTAATTGTTATTAACACAATATTTATGATTTTATGACAGTTGATTAATTAATGTCTGTCATAAATGGCAAACAGTGACAACAACCGGAACTCAATGGGTTACTGTGGATTAATTGAATGTGCTTTTGGAGCTGGAATAAAATTCTTCTTAAATTTAACAAACATTTGAAAGAAAAGCGACATTGCCATTTAAACAAAATTTATGTAAATCCCAATTTTATCATCATCTGTAATTATTTATACGATTTAATTGAAATCCTTGAAACCACTCGATTAACATCATAACAATATTTTAGCTTAGATTTAAATTAGCGATACATTTTACTTAACCCCAAATCCAAAAAAATTATCTGTCAAAATGCCTCGCATTTGTTATTACATCATAAAGTGCCCAAAGCAATTAAATTGTTAATAATATTCGGACTGCGGATGACAGAACGTCGTAAAACATTGTCGCTTCGTCATCTCGCTCACAGCATTTGTTCAGCTCTTGATTTAGAGCGTGTCAAGTATAAAACACACAGCTCACATATGCAAAATGTAAATGCATTGACAATTGCATCAATTATAAGTGACAACGAATGTTGAATGTGTTCTTCGGAACTCCAAACACAACAATTAATAGTCACTACACTACAGTACACTGACAACATCACCATCGTCCAAATTGACGCCTACAATAGCATGGTGTTACCCGCCGCCGCAAGCGTATCCATTGCTCTTGCTGACCGACCGATCGATGGTGGTCTATCACAAACACTTGGTGTGCTGATACGCTCCGCTTGACATAGTGGCAGAAGCTTATCAGATATGTGTGAAATTAAACGCTTTGCAATTGGTAGTTACATCCCATTAGCATAAATAACTATTACCTGTCAATAATACATAATTGTTCATAGTCCACGTTCGACTCGGAGCAGCATATACACTACAAACAACTGTTTAAGGCAAACTGCTAGCCACAAATTTGTAAAAAGAAATCCATTGATGGTGGTATGAAAAAGAATAAATATATTGCATTACTACACGATATCTTAACCATGTAAACGTCGCATGAGGCAAATTTTTCAAAAACCGTTCCAAAGATCAAATGAAATTGCAGAGGAATTGACACTTTAAATGAAGCGTTTTGATAAAACACTTTGATGTAAACTTTACCGATTTTATAAAAATATATAATTTTTTGCAGAAGCAAACCAATAATTATAAAATTCACAAATTTGTTTTAAAAAAAGCGAACACATTAACTGACTAACATATATCTTTGAAGGGTATATATCTCAATCAGCTGATGTTTGTTTATATTTATTAAAACCTTCACGTTTTTGTTTTTGTATATGACAATTGACTTTGTAAAAATTGTATTCTAAAGAAGAAGTAAACGTAATTTGTTTTTGTTTAAATGCGATGTTAAAACATAACAAAAATTATATTGTGTTTAGCATGAATTTTATATCAGGGATCACAACCTAACCGAAACATTTCAATTGAGTTAAACTATCTTTGCTTTTTCAAATATATTTTTGCGAAAATTTTTAAACTTACAAACATCAGCTGATTGTCATTTGGATCATGATCAAAGGTTTGTGTAAACAGTTATTTAGTATTTCTATATTTCGTTAATCGAGTCGATTAGCCGAAACATTGTTTTCAAATATTTGTTTCCGCAAATTTATGAATATACAAATATCAGCTGATTATCAATCAGATCATGATTAAAGGTTTGTGTAAACAGTTATGCTGTATTTCTTGTCGATTTAAAATTAAATTATTAATAAATTATTTTTAGCAAAATAAAAACCTAAAATTAGTGACACATAATTAAGATGAAATGTTTTAAATAAATATCAAGAATTTAAAAACGTTTTTGGAACGTCTTTTCAAATAATGAAGAATAGATACATGACACAATAAAAAGGTAGCCCATTTAACGCAGCTGACTATTCGATTAACTGTCAGTTTCTACCATGGCACAATAAATGATGGATTAACTGTCAAAGTGGGCAATTTAGAATTTCATTTGCAGCATTTGAAATATTATATGGAAAAAATTGACAGATTATCGAGGCAAAAACAAATGTTTTTGTTTTGATACATCACCTTATTATTGCATCATGATTTCTACCATGGCACAATAAATAGGTAGTCCATTTAGCGCAGCTGATGCCTCGATTAACTTCCAAAGTCGGTAATTTCTATGTGCAATGTTGCCAACCTTGTGAAATATTATAAGGACAAATTTGACATATGGTCGGTTAAAAAAACAGATGTTTTTGTTATATGTCAATTAAATCTCGTACTTTCTATGCTCGTTTAAATTGATTGGTTTTAATACTTTAAATAATACTTTATACTTTAAATAATAATTTTCATAAAATAAATGTCAAATAAAACACTTTTTATTGTAAATAAATAAACTATTTTTTTTAAATTGTTTAATTAGTTACCGTCGATGGCATTGCTAAAATATCTTTCAAATTTTTTTTTAAATTCCAATCGCAATATTATCATAGATGTGGGTTAACAATGGGTTATAGATATGTTTGCCAGTCATTACCATATGTGTGGAGGTGTCAATAATTGGTATTATTCATGCAACATTTAACAAGACTATTAAGTGGCGTTAAAATAACAACAACAAAAACAACAGACAGACAGACAGAAGGTAAAGCATGAGTTGAACGTTTTTGTTTTCTTTCTTCATTTCTTGTGGAATGTTCAATGAAGAAAAGGTGGCGCTCAAAGACGTCGCGACACCCAGCTACCAAACATTAGTTGGAATTTCAAATAGTTTTATGGCAAAAGGAAGTAACACTATATATTTGTATTTTTCAGCTCATTAGTAACAATGCAGATGAATGCGGAAAACATATTTTTAAATGATATAATGCGTACATTTGCATATGAAAATACAAAAATGTTCTTTTATTTTTCCCGCGAAAGGAAGAAAGTGTTTTTTTTATTCAAAACACAATGAGCGCTTTATGAAGGGACTATAAAAGTCTGAAATGGCATTGTCCTCAAACAAAATTGAGAGTAATTGTTATACAATAAGCAACATTTTGTTTTAAGTTTTATTATAATATATTGTAAAATTGAAAACTAGTTTCAGGTGGTTTTTTAGTCATCATCT
The DNA here is from genome assembly GCF_032173495.1 of Musca vetustissima. Taxonomy (NCBI): domain Eukaryota; kingdom Metazoa; phylum Arthropoda; class Insecta; order Diptera; family Muscidae; genus Musca; species Musca vetustissima. The sequence continues at coordinate 121,654 of NW_026880356.1, forward strand.
TTTTTCCATCAAATCATTACAAATCATGTTTACAAAGATTTATCTTACAAAGAAGTTCTAAGGGAATGTTAATGGGCAGCTCCAAAAAATAAAGAAGAAGTTACAAACAACCCATAACTACCGTTAGCTAAATTACTATGTTTAGACAAAAACACTACACCATTGTAATAATAACATACACTTATGAGATCATAGAAACTTTTAGAAGGGAACACATCATAATTCGCTAATATCACTACCGCGTTGCCACGTTTGTGGAAATGAATTATGAGTTTAAACGCCCTAGGCATGCTGAAATATTTTTTTTTCGTTTGTCGCTTTGTGTTCGATTTACATTAAATCCCCTTCGCCTATGCCTATTGGCAATAATTATTTGAGTTTTTTTGTTGTTGTTTATATCTCTACATAAAGCTACTGCTGTGTTCGACCGCCTAAAATGACAGCTGTTGAAATATTTTGAAATTTCAAACAATTGACAATTCCGGAGACAATTGTACTGGTGGTATTTATTAAAATGTTTAAAACATTTTGGGATAAATTCACACAGGCTGACTTTAATGGGTCGGTCATACATTACAGATCTAGAGGCAATTTTTGTGTGACTGTGATAGTGCCATTAAAATATTAAAATAAAATATATGTTATCTTAGGATACACTTAAAGAAAATTTAGTAATGAAATAAACATTTTTTAGGAACTTACATTTGACATATTCCATAAGAAATTAATTAAATACTAAATAATAAGAAAATGTAAATTCAGCGGAAATGTTTACAAAAAATGGGAATTCAGCAATAGAAAAAGTTAATTCAGCTAACATTTTCTACAGGAAACCGATTTTTTATTAAACATTAATTCAACAACTTCTATATATAAAGAAATCAGAAATGTTTTTCAATTGAAAACTTTTTTGTACAAAAATAAAAAATCATTGAAATTTGAATTGAAAAAAAAAATCTGAATTCACATACATTTTGCGAAAGGAAAAGTAATTTCAATGAACGTTTTCTATAAAGAAATATACATTCAGCGCATTATTTCAATAGTAAAAGTGAATTCAGCGAAGTTTTTGTTTAGATAAAGTGAATTTCGTGAACTTTTTTAAAAAATTATTTTATCGGTTTTCTATAGAGGAAAACTCAATTCAGCTATTTTTTTAATTAGAAAATAGTATACTGTCGAATTCAGTAAGCCTTTTCCACACTCAAATTAGCATATTCTTCAAAAAGCAAAATTTTTCATTACAAAAAGTAAATTCAGCCAAGTAGTAAAATTAGCAAACTTTTGTACGGAATATGTTAACTTACCTAACTTTTTCTATCGAAAAAGTGAATTCAAAATTTTTTTCATTATTAAAAAATTCAATGAAAAAAGTGAATTCAGTTAGTCTTTTTACTCAAAAAAATCAATTCAGCTAATTTTTTTCCTTATAAAATCTACATTTTTTAACACTTTCTTTTTATGAAACGATATAGCGAATTCAGCAATCCTTATTTTATAGAATATCTAAACTTACCTAGTTTTTATTTAAAATTTGAATTCAGCAGTTTTTTACTAAAACTGAATTCATCTAATTTTTTCTATATAAAATGTAAATTTTTCTAACATTTTCTTTATATGAATCGAAATAGTGAATTCAGCAATCTTTATTTTATAGAAAAAGTGAATTTATGTACACTTTATTTCTAAAAACTGAATTCAGCTAGTTTTTTTCATAGAAACCTTAATCAGCTTATTTCTTCTTGATATAAACATTTATTATTTATTAGAAAAACTGAATTTAGCCTACTTTTCCTTCTAATAAAGTGAATTCAGATATTCCTCTTTATAAAAATTGTATTCAGCTAACTTTTTCCTTCGAAATAGTCAATTCAGCAAACTTTTTCCTACGAAAAACTATATACACATTATTATTTCTATAGAAAATTTGAATTCAGCTTGTTTTTTTCTTTATGAAAACTGTATTCAGCTATCTTCTTTTTTCGAAATAGGCAATTCAGCAAACTTTTTCCTTAGAAAAACTATATACTCAACATTATTTATATAGAAAATTTGAATTCTATTTGATTTCATTCAAAGTAGTTTTTTTATCAAGTGTATATTTATTTTTTTTTTTTCGTACATTTCGTATAACTGTCAAATTCAGAAAAAAAACCAGTCTAATTGAATGATTTATAATTTTGTGCAATTACCTGACATTCATTTGTGCGCGAGAGCACTGAAAACCGGGGATTCAAAAAACTAGATTAAATCCACCGCCATTAAAATTCTAAGCCGTTACAGTTTGAGATATGTTTTATTTTTAAAGTAAACTGAACTACAAACAGCCGGTCGGAGGGTCGGTTGGTCGTCGTTGTCTCTCTCGCCTGAAAATTGTGTTAATTTATTGCTTAACCTCACTTAAATGTGAGATTAGTTTTGTTATTCTATTTTGTGAGTGCACAAAACAAAAGCAAAAACAACAAAACATCGACAGACAGCAAAAACATAACATAATTGTAAAGCCTTCTGTGTGCGAACTGTGTGCGAAATAACGAACTTCGTTTTTGTGGACCAGACAGCCAAGCCATCAGAGCAACCAGCCGGCCGGCCGGCCGGCTTTTTTTTGGCATGATCTTGCAGTTTAGGATATTTTCGAATATCTGTAGATTCGACACCAGTTTGGTGTTTTTCACAAGTGTGGGCGTTGTTTTCAAACATTTGTTAAATGAAATTTTTGAAAATCTTGTGTTTTGTTTCGGTTTTTTGAGAGCTCAAAGTTTAAGTGTTGACACCAAACCGAGGAGGAAAATGGTTGGTTCACCAAGTTGGAGGGGTTTCTCAAATGTATGTCACTTTAATTAAGTTGAACATCAACTTCAACAATTTGGCAAGATCATGGCTAAATGTTGTGTACCACACTGTAGTTTTTTTTTTTTTTTTGGTGTTGTTGCTGTGCCTTAGCTTTGTGAATGAGTAGATGCATGAATGGAATGATGGAGGCCATCGATGGCCATGGTGGTGGCAGTGCCAGAATTAAGAGAAACAAGTTAAACTCAGATTTGTTATTTTTTGGCTGAACTGTCATCGTTGCTGTTGGTTGTTGTTGCTATAATCATTCATTTTGTTTGTTTCCCAGACATACCAGAGCCAGTTAGCCAGCAAACCAAGTTCAGTGACAAGGTTTTCATTAAAAATTTGTGTTTTACTTAATTACAAAAATTGTAAACAACAGTCATTATTATGAACGAAAATGTACGAACAAACGTGAAATTCTCGAGGTAGTTTAACGGAAATACCTGAAAGTATTTAAATGCTACATGATGATTGTATGTTGCCACCAAAAAGAGCCTCTTCAGTAATGACACCAAAAACAACAATGACTTTAAAAAAAGTGAAACCGATATTTTCATTTAACCAAAAATAAATAAACAGCCCCTAAACAACAATGTTGACTTACAGTGATTAGTGTCAACAATAAAGATTTAATGTATTTTTAACACTTAAGAATTTTTAATATCGACTAACCTGAACATAATTAAAATTGTTATTTGAAAACAAAAAAAAAAAATTAAAAATTCTATTGACAACAATTGACATTGGAGATTTATGGCTATTGTTATTGGTTTACTCCTACGCCATTAATTGAAAATGAAATTGGGGTTAGGGTTTTTTTGAAAGTTAGTATAGTTTATAGAGGGAAATATTTGAGGAAAATTAAAGCAGATAATTTATTGTTTAGAAAGTGTAATTTGGTTTGATTGATTAAAGATTTGTCCATGTTATTTCGGCGCCATCGTGTAATAAATTCTTGTTTATTTTTATATCAAAATTATTACCGAAAATTTATAGCTATTTTCAGCAAACAGCAAGTTTAGCGTAACTTAATTTATGAAAAGGCGAATTCAGCTAACTTTTAATTTCTTTCAGCTAACTTTTACATTTTTAAGACCTTGTTGAAATCCGTCAATTTTCTCTATAGATCTAAAAAATTAGATTTTTAGCGAATTTTTCCATATAGTGAAACCACTTTTCCTCAAATGCCGATATTTTTCTATAGAAAAAGTGAATTCAGCGAACTTTTTCTATAGAAAAAGTGAATTCAGCGAACTTTTTCTATAGAAAAAGTGAATTCAGCGAACTTTTTCTATAGAAAAAGTGAATTCAGCGAACTTTTTTATAGAAAAACTGAATTCAGCAAACATTTTCTATAGAAAAAGTGAATTCATCTAAATTTTACTATAGAAAAACTGAATTCAGCTAACTTTTTCTATAAGAAAGTGAATTTAGCGATCTTTTTGTAAAAAAAGTAAATTTGGCGAACTTTTTCTAGAGAAAAACTGAATTCAGCTAACTTTTTCTAATGAGAAAGTGATTTTAGCTATAGAAAAACTGAATTCAGCCAACTAGTTCTATAAAAAATGTGAATTCAGCGATCTTTTTCTATAGGAAAAGTGAATTCAGCTAACTTTTAGTAAAGAAAAAGTGAATTCAGCGAACTTGTTCTATGAAAAATGAGAATTCATCGAACTTTTTCTATAGGAAAAGTGAATTTATCGAACTTTTTCTATAGGAAAAGTGAAGTCAGCGAACTTATTCTATAAAAGAAGTAAATTCAGCGAACTTATTCTGTAAAAGAAGTAAATTCATCGAAATTTTTGTAAACGTGATTTAAAATACGAATTAAAGTAAAACTATATAAGATTATTTTCAAGCTGAATGGTTTCTTTTATATAAATGTCAAATAAATGAAGATTCCCTTAAAACTTGCTTTGTGTAAATGTACCCTAAGAAATATTTCTAAATATTCCCTTTTTTCAAAAAAACGAAAAATCCATTGAATCTCATCGAAGTTTGGCAATATTAATTATCACTTTTTTCTCTTTGGCGCCTAGCATTCATTTAGTTCTACACGCTCCCATAGGAATAATTGCTGTTTGACGTAACACACTCCGAGCCGAAAAGCCTTCATTATGTTCTGTAAGTATTGGCCAAATCTTTAAGCACACAGTAACTCAAAAAAAATCTTTGAATTTTAATGTTTACATTTAATGTTAATAGTGCCATTTTTTATCTCCACTACTAGTATTTACACAAACTGTTTAGCACATTTCGAATATTTATTTAAACATTTAGGAAATTTGATTTTCTTGGTTTGTTGTTTGTGTGCGTATGGTATTTTTTTTCGCTAGCATCAAATTCAATTGCAAAGCACTTAAAAACGCATTTATTTCAGACATTCCCATTCGTCGAAGATGTGTTTTTTGGGCAATTTTAGAAAATCGTAAAATTAAAAAAAAAAAAACACACACACATCCATGTGTAAATAGCAACAGAAACTGGAACACAACAAATTGCAAAAGTATACAAATTTGGATTTGGTGTAAAATAAAAATAAACTGACCATTGTATATTTTACAAAAAATACAATTTAATATGGTCAGGTATATAGGTGTATGAGGGAGGACGTGATTTTCGGAGGAAAAAATGCTATACTCTATGCCAAGTTGTTGTTGTTTTTGGAAAACAAATTGCAACATTGTTGCATAAAAATGATGCCAATGCAATATTGCGATGGAGGGGATGGAAGGCAGGAAACCCCCTCATATTGAGACCATGTTGTTGTTATTTTCTAAATATTTTTGTTGTTGTAATATTATTGTTATTATTACCACTGCAACTATCAATATTTAGCAAAACATTTTGTATGCCATCAACTAGACGTCTGCGATGGGCATCATCATTCAGCGGTTTCATGTTTAGAATGTATGTTCAAAAAATATGAACAGAAAATTTTACATTTTTGTTGAAAACATTTTTGCATTTGACATCATAATCATCATCATCTAGTTAAAATTTCTCAATTGCTGTCTGGCGTTGCATTTCAATTCACTGCATATTTGTTTTCACTCAAAAAAATGATGACGAAATGTTCGTTCTAATTGTTATTATAATTATTGGTGTGATGTTTGTAATTGCATTCTTTTATAGAAAAAACATGTAATGTCTGCAAATTTTGAAATTTATACGATAGATATGAATTATGATGGAAATTGTTTTAAATTATTAAAGAAATTGTGAAATGGAATGTAGCTTATAATGAATATTGGCATCACTTGTTGCGCTGTTCACACAAGGGAATATTCTTAAACCCCGGGATTACATGAAAGACTAAATATTTATGTCTGAATACATGTTCAGCTAATTGAGAGCAATTCATATTAGAATTATGAAAATATTTGCCAACAAATGTAGCCACAGAAATTATGAAACCAGTGAAATGTATAGGTATACGTCAACAAAGAACAGCTGATTGTCAATATTTGGTCTGTTCCCGTACTGAAAGAGTCCATTAACTCTTAGAGGACTTTTAGACTTTTAAATCCACTCGGTATCAAATGTCAATTTCATAGCGTATACGACAGATTAATCAATCAGCTCACAAATCCAGTTTATTGTGTTTGACATCTACGCTATGGAATTGACATTTGGGATCGTGTGGATTTTGTAAATCTAAACGCACTTTTATTATTTTTTTCTGATATCACATAGAAAAACAAAGCTATAATACCCTGACAACATAGTTGTTTAGGGTATAATTATTATCGTAGTAAAAAAGTTTACATTGTTGCAAGATCAATTATATAATTTTAAATACTAAATTATATAAAAGTATATGCTTTTACATTTTAGGAACAAATACATAAATTACTTACTCTGTGTACTTAAAAATTGCAAATATACCAAACAATGACTTACCTAAAAAGAGAAAACAAAAAAGAAATATAATTTTAGTATAAGTGAAAAATAACATTATTTTTAACATAATTGTTTGCAAACAAATTAATTAATTTTACATACATATAAAAATCTTATTAAGAACCATAAGCTATGCTTCTTAATTCTCTTCGGCTTCAGATCATTTGTTTTTAAAATTTAATCATTTATCATTGTAATTGATGACAGTGCAAATAGAGAATTAAAATCAACAAAATGTTTATCAGTTTCTTACATCTAACAATAATTATTCATGGAGTGCCAAAGTGCTGAAGGAATCGCATGAAGAAGAAGAAAAAGTACAATTTCAGATTTGTGTATGGAACTTTAATCGTCATTAACAATGTGAAAACAGCAAATATCTATTGGGCAGAATAAATTAAATAATAAAGAACACTGGGGGGACAGTGGTCAAATGATGGAGTCATACTAAAGAATGTGAACACATTCTTATATGTGAACACCGATTACGGAATTTTTATAATTGTCAAAAAATTACAGTCAGTATAAATTGTGTTATATATTTGTTATATTAATAAATTTTCATTTAATTATAACGTTAAAAGATTATTCCAAATTATATACTCTCAAGGCTCATTTCATCAGTCAAATGAAGTTTTTTAATTCAAAAATGAAAGTCATTTTGACTTTTAAGGTTGCTATCAGTTGTTCTTGTTAGATTTGACTTTGTGAAAAAGACACTATTGTGAATGAACCCTGGCACCATTCTTGTTTACGTTTTCGTGCATATAATGAACAATAACGAACATTTGAATATTCTACATAGATCAGCTGTTTATTATTAAGTTGATATTTCAGTCCTATCGCCTGTTTTATATTTATTAACTTAATTTTTTGTCATATATAATTAAAACAGTTGATTAGCTTTTCACGTTTATACACAAACATATGACGGTTTGTTCTGATCCCCGAAATATATTTTTTCCTCTTCCCCACATTGCCCAGTGTGCTTTTTGCCTACGAAAAATCATCACATAATTTATCTTAAGAAGCCCCAACGAAAAAAAAAAGATTATGAAATACTTGAACAACATAAGAAGTCTATTAATTTATAACTCATTTCAAGGAAGAGAGATAGAAAAAATCTACGTATGGACAACAACCAGCCAGATACATATATAAATCATAATTGACCAAAAAAGAAGGATGAACAAATATATACATTGCAAATTTTCAATTATGTGAGTTGATATTAGGGGGGTTCAGACAACAGGAATCTAATGTGTGAATGATTTTCTATTCACAAAAAGTAGATGTTTTGCTAAAAACACATATTGCTCTTTTCGTGAGTACCCCTACTTTTGCATTTTTTTATTATTATTTATTTCCATGATTTATTGAAATGAAGAAAACGAACTTGGGCTGTTGGTCAGCCACTTTGTTAGTTGGTTAGTAGACGTTGACCATTTGATCTATGCAATTAACTTATATTTGTTGAAATTCTAACAGAATTTTCTGTTTTATTTTTTTTTTTTTTTTGTGCGATGTTCAGGAAATTGTAAACAAAATTTTCAGTTAGTTATGAAATTATTTTAAACTTGGATGTTAGATTTAGTTAATGACCTTCTATGTTGGCCATCGCTGAGGCAATTCTATTGGTATGGGTCCTCTAAATACAAAATAAAAGGAAATATTTTTGGTAATAATGCAAAATAGTTTAAATGCCATTTTTAAATAAGCAAAATAAAACAGATGATAGTGTGGACGTTAAGTAGAATTACATATAATAGTATTTAGTCAATGTAAACATAAAAAATACATGGTGACCACAGAACCAACTACAAATCTACAAATGCCATGACACAATAAATATGTATTCCATTTAGCGCAGCTGACTACTCGATTAACTGTCAAAGTGCAAAATTTCCATTTGAATTCCATTGGCAATGTTGCCAACCATGAGAAATATTACTATATACATTTTGACAGATGATAGAATAAAAACAGCTGTTTTTGTTTTGATACATCACCTTATTAGTGCATCACTTTCATTGATTGAAGTCATAGCACAATGAATAGGTAGTCCATTTAGCGCAGCTGATGTCTTGATTAACTGTCAAAGTGGGAAATTTCTACTTGAATTCGATGTGCAGTGTTGCCAACCATTTGAAATATTATATGAAAAAATTGACAGATAATCGAGACAAAAATAAAGGTTTTTGTTTTGATACATCACCTTATTATTGCATCATGGATTGAAGTCAAATAATAGTACGTTTACATTGTACCGGATTTAGTTAACCCAGTGGGTTTCAATTGTCAATTCCATTGCCTATTTGTCAAATAAATCCTCATAAAGTAGGTTAACCCTCCAAAAAATTCCAATGTAAATGCCGTTTAACTGAATTTGGACGGGCAATTTCGGTGTCGTTCGGTGTGAAGATTTTCTTATATTGGCTACGTTTACACCAAGGTATTTAAACAAAACACGTAATTTAAATTTATAGAGTTGTATTTTAGTAGCTTACTCCACTACGTGTCGTCCATCTAGAAAACTGCATTTACATTAGAACTTTTTCCGGGTTAACCTCCTCTATGAGGATTTATTTGTCGTATATGTAATGGAGTTGACAATTTAGATCTATTGGATTTAACAAATCCACTACAATGTAAACGTGCTATTCTTTTTTTAATTTTCTGCTAGTTATATTCTTTTGCAATTTATCCACTCATTACCATTCATTGTTGTAATCTTCTAATACCATTTGAAAGTGTTTCTATTGTATATGTCTTTGGTGTTTGTCTGTCTCTGTGTATATCCATGTGTGTGGGTGTGTTTTTTGTGATGATCTCTGGTGTCCCGTCTAGTTCGACAACAAGTAACTAATTTACATTTTAGATAGAAATTTATTATGACATGCCAAACAAATAATAAAAGAACACCAAAACGAATCAACGCATTTCGCATAAAAAATCTCCATAGCCTCAGAAGAAGAAGCAGCAGCAGAAGAAATTACAATTGCTGTTAGATATTTTCTTGTTAGTATTGTGTGGAGTTGTTGTAAACTGCTATACTACTACTATGTTGATAATATTACTGATGAGCTTCGTTGGGGTGATGATCACGATGATGATGATGATGAAAACATGTTGTTCGCTTGTTGGACAATGGTCGTGGACTTGTGCTGGTTTATTGTTGATGGTGTTGCCTGAGTTGTCGATAAACAAACAAGGAAGTTTTAGCAAATAAATATCTATGTATCTATCTTGCAATCTTCATCAGCTTCAGCATCATCGTCGTCATCACCACCACCCTGACCGACCGGCCGGCATCCACCTCATCGATTCGCTATTGGCTTCGACATTGCCATCAACAACAACGGTATTAACATTGCCAGCAATGTTATCAACGCCATCATCTTTGTTGGCCGCTCGTCGTCGTCGTCTTTTGCATTGGCGTTGGCGCTGCCATGTAGCAAATATTTTTTACACCATGTGGCATGCCACACTACATATTGCAAGAACTTAAAGAATTTCTATATACATGTTAAATATAGACAAGTTCAGTTGACTCGCTTCTGCCACATTGTACACCACGTCGTCGAATGTCTAACACATGCCACCAAACAGTCACCATCATCAATGCCAGCGGCCAACGAAGCAGCAGCAGCGACAGACGTCAGTCGTCTTCTCATATCTAATCACACTTTCAGATCTAAACATAAAAATTCGTTCAAATCAATTTCAGTTATTAGCATTCCTTCAAAAATCTCTTTATGAACAAAAACAACAACAACAAATGTAAAGAAGAAGTCGAAGAAAAACCCCATCAAATGTGAACACCACCAATATGAGTATTAATCAAAAATGAATTCTTCTTGATGGAACTGCACACTTCTTTTTCTTCTCAACAATTGCCAGCCATGGCATTTGAAGTTCATATTTTATTGAGTATTTCGTGGTGTTTATCATCATCGTCATCATCATCAAATGCTTGAAAATCTTGTGGTGATGATGGAAATCATTGGAGCATCATGGAGTCTGTCTCCAATAAATCAAATAGAAAATGATCAATTGTTGTTGATCGCTCGGTCGGTTATGGATTTCTTTTTTGTTTAGTTTGCCATTCTTATTGATTTAAATTGACAACTGACACAGTGAATTTCAATTCCATTACAATGAACTTGATGAGAGAAAGGTCATCAACAGCAAGCATTAGAAAGCAATGGAATCATTCTTGGAAAATATTTTTTTGTAAATGAAAATTTTTAATTTCTTCCTATAGAAAATATAGTAATTTTAATTTTCAACGAGAAATTTCAAAGATTTTTCAAAAAATAGATTTTTTTTAAAAAATAGGTTTTTTTAGCCCAGCTGACTATCCGATTAACTTTCAAAGTGCATAGTTGTTTTGCATTCGACCAACAATGTTGCCAACCATGAGAAATATTACTAGATAAAATTTGACAGATGGTCGAATGAAAAACAGTTGTTTTTGTTTTGATACATCACCGTATTATTGCATCATTGTTTCGCAATAACAAAATTTCAAAACGTAATTATCAACTTTTTAAACTAAGGAACCCTTGCAAATCAGCTGTTCACATTTAAAATCAAAAAATTTCAAATTTTCTTCAAGATAGAAATAGCGGTTTCTATTACCGTTCTTAAAAATTGTTTAAAAACAAATCTAGAGAAACTTTAGTAATTTTCTTACGTTCTTTTTAAAAAAGTTGGCGAAATGAAATATATTCAATGAAATTGATAGATAAAGTGATATTTTTTATATAAATACTTATGTAAACTTGGAAAAAATGGGCCTTATGGGTTTTATTTTTTTATATATAGTAAATAATTATTTCTTTTAAGAATTCAAGTATGGTTCCCCTTGACATTTTAAACCTTTATCATTGCTAATGTTATACGTACAATATATGTCAAATGAAACAGCTGTTTCTCATTCTAATGTAAACATTGTTTTAGGTGATGTTAAAATGAAACGGAAGAAGCTATCATAGAAATGATAATTGCGATTTTAAATCTAGAAAAAAACGGTATCGTAAAAAATTAATAATCAGCTGATTGAGTACCACCTATAGTAATAATAGGCCGTAATATTAATTTTTTGACAATATACATCCATAAATTACAAGCAACTTGTTAAATAATTAATCAGCTGATTGAAGAATGTAAGTTATGACACAAGACAGCTGTTAACCCAAAAAGAGTGCTATTTGATGTGATTCAAGTATAGTTTTGTGAGAACACAAATGTTGAGGTTTATGACACATTTACATCGAACGTGTTTTATGATAAATAAATATTATGGTATATGTATGACAAATAAATTATGATCAGAGTAGAACCTCTTCCGTGTAAATTTGTTTCTAAAAATATATTAGTAAACAATCAGCTGATTTAAATATTTTTGTAAAGCAAATAATTGATTTTAAAATAAACAATCAATTGATTGAAACAGCCGGCTATACGAAAGTACATAGATTACATTTTTTTAATATTTGTGTTTATTCTCTAAAACTAATATTATTATGTGCCAAAATATTTCACAACATGTTTAATTTTGTATAAATCTGTCATTGCAAAATTAAATTGTTTAGCAAAACTGTTTTCTTAACACTTAACATTCAAAATTCATGATGTGGTGAATGATGGCTATACCGGACTGTCTAAACAGTAGTTTATAACAATGTTTTGTCCATGACCATGAGATCAGTAGGTAAATTTTTCTATTTTAAAATTGATTAACTAATTTTATGTTCAGTTGAATGAATTGAATGATTTTTATGTTCAGTAAATGTGAGTACTTCACCATAAGCAGAACAAAAGTTCAAGGGTAATTTGACTACTGATGGGACATCAATTACACATATCAGCTGATTATTATAGGGTAAACAAATCGTTCAGCACCCCTTTAGAGAGAAAAGTGTTGAAAATTCAAGTCACTACCTCTCATAAAAACATCAGCTAGAAAAGTTAACCCCATGAGATTACTATAATAATAAGAAAAGTGTATTTTAATAGAATCATCTGTGCCTTTTTATAAATTGTTCTATTTTCCACAATCTTTGTGTGCTGTCAAAAAAATAAGTTTTTCTTCATGCCCCTAGGTGTTTCCAGTTTCCAGATTTGATTGTTGTTATTCACTACATTTGTAGTTTATTTTAGATTATTATAAAAGAAAATCTGGCCAAAAGCAAATTTAATTTAAATAAACAATTTCTAGCATCCAAACATTTATGTGGGATGTTCACACTTGTCAGTTGGGCACAGCGTCTTGGTTTTTCTTGAAGAGAGAGAAAGAGCGAAGGCTTGCCAGATTTTTTATATAAAATATAGTTAGCGGCAATTCAATCAAATTTGATAACATTTTAATTAAACTTGGGGGTAAGCGAATACCAAAAAAAAAATGACCTCAAATGTCAAAATTGTTTCCATTGTAAAAAATGCTAAATAAACTTTTTCATCTTCTTTTTTGCTTCATGTCAATTTTGTTTGTTCACCTGTCTGCGTAAATAGACATGTGCATTCATTAATTAATATTAATTTTTGTTTATATTTATTTTTACATGCTTCGTTGTTATTTTTGTTGTTGCTAACCCTCTTCATATTGATTTATATAATTCAGTAATACATTGTAATAATCGTTAATGATTATTATTTTTTGGGTTTATTTACAATGGCAACCAATGTCTGTGCCTCTGAGTCTAGGGCCCTCGGAGGAGGTTTTTTTTTGAAAAATAGACATCAAGTGACAAACGAAGAAAGAGAAGAAGACGAAGAGGCATAATCTTTAAGTAAATAAAATAACTTTGATTTGTTTGCCTACACTTATAAAGTACAACATCACGATTGACATGATCACCCGGCACGTTAAGCATTATCCCAAAGCCAGTTACTTGGTTATGCATCGCGCATGGCATTTATTTATTTAGAGAGACCGGCGACAATAATGGAGATGGGGGGACCTATGGAATGTAATTAATTTGTCATCGACACCCGGGCATTTGGGTATCATTGATTAAGGTGTAAGCGGATTTTGATTTCTATTTCTTTTTCCCTATCTGTCTGTCGTATCGTTAACATTCTTCAAACTGTCAACACATTGTTATTGTTTTGGAGATAAAAAAAACACACAGTAGCATTTTCAACAACTTTTTTTTCGTTTCTTCCGAAATTAAAGTTTTGGTTTTCTGATTCGTATTAGAAAAAAAACGAAAAAACCCTAGTTAAAAAAATGTTAAATCTTATCGTTATGTAAACAGCCAAAAGAATTTTTTGGTTTTGGGATTTTCTGTTATGTCATTGTTGTGATAAGCTTACGGAGATTACGGCGCTAGGTTGCACCAAACTATTACATGGTGGGGGTTTGGGGGAGTTTTGAAAACAAAAAACAGATATTGTCATGAAATGTCATTGTTTAATTTGAGTAAGGTCATGATCCAGGTGCCATGACAAAAAAAAACCCAAAATAGGGTAAATTGTTACAGTTTCGTATTTAGAGTAAATTTGTTTACTAAGACAATTTGTAGTGAATAAATTTTGGGTTCAGTGTTCAATTAAAAATTAAAGTTTTTGAGAGAAGAAATTTAAATTTTGTTCAGACTTAAAAATAAATACATGAAATGTTTTGCCTATTTGGGTCCTAATTAATAATTTAGCTTAATTTTTTGTCCCTTTTCAACAATTTTCTTTTTTCAACAATTCATTTTTGAACTAAAAAATCCCCCCTTCATTTAATCACTGTAAATCAGTGTTAAAATGCGTTCCTGGTTTTTGATATTTTGCCGCATTACAAAAACGGTGGAAAGAACAAAAAAACTTTGACAGTTTGATAACTTTATTAACTTTACTCAATCAATTATCTATCAAAAGCCTCAACAATACGCATAGTCATTGCTACTCTGTAGCAAATAAAAGCGAAAAAAAAAATATAGAAATAGTACCAGAAGAACACCGCATTTTTATATGTAATGGGTATTAAATGTAAAACAGAGCACCTGCTGTTTATCAAATCTTTAAATTCGATTTTTTTCAACATTAACGCCACATTTAAATGCAGACACTGTAATTGAACGTGCTGTGATTATGCTATGTGCAGCGGGCACAATGAGCGGCCGTTCGGAACAGGGTAAAGCCCAGGCTAATACAAAACGAAAATCAAAACAAAAATACTGGCAATTATGGTAGTGCGGTGAAAAAAATTTGTAAACCCTTTTTATTTTTGAATTCAAGAACAGGACCATCACAGAAAGGGCCTTTTGAAATATTATTAAATCTGAGAACAATATCCAGCTGAGATGTAAGCCATTAGAGTTGTACATTTCACGAACGAACTAGTTCAAATGAACGATTCACTTAAAAGACCGATTGAACTAGGTCTTTCAAAGTCGTTCCTTTTAGTTCGTTAAAAGAACGAACTGGATAATCGTTCCTTTTAGTTCAATTGTGAGTGTTTTACGGACCTAGTTCGATTTTTCTCTAAATTGAAGCGGCACCGATCGAGTTTTATTTTGCATGTGATATTAACAGCGCTTTAATTTAGTAAACATATAAAATATGTTGCGTATCATTTATGCTCGCAAGAAATTTTTCAATTAATCTGAAACTTTTCTTTAAAAATCCACACCTTATAGATCCCCATAAACTGTTCTAAAATTTTTCTATATAATATCCTCACCATAAATTAAACAAAATTGTAAAATTGTTTTATTCACACATCACAATCTCCAAGGAACACAAACTATCAACTGAACGATCGAAGTAAAACGACAGCTGAATAAAAGAGCTTAATTGTCAACGATTGAACTACTGAACTAGAAGACCGAACTAGTTTAGTCAAAAGAGCTGAACTAAAAAGAACGATCAGCTAACTGAACTAGATAGAACAACTCTATAAGCCATTCTGCTATGAAGGTTTGTTTAGTCCTTTCCTAAATTCGAAAAAATCAGCTGATCTGAAAAACAACTGATCTCGGAAAGTAGTAAAATTTTATAAAACAATACAAATGCAACTCTGAAATTTCCCGTCGTTTCTTTATATTTGTTGTCTACAAATCAAATATTTCGATTATGTTTTATACTTCCGAAGTAATTAAAAATGTAATTATGAAATAGTCTTTTCCTAAATTCGAAGAAACCAGCTGATCTGAGAAACAACTGATCTTAAAAAGTAGAAAAATTGTATAATGCAATAGAAATGCAACTCTGAAATTCAAGTCGTTTGTTTATAATATAGTTTGTATTAATCAAGAATTTTGATTATGTTTAGTTCTTTCGGGAATTCAAAAAAACCCAGATGATCTGAAAAAGTAGTCGAATTTGACAATGATAAGTATAGACAAGACTCATTTTCTTTATATGCAAATGGTAGTACAGTATTTTTCGGTTAATTGCACATCAAAATTTGCACAAATTGTTGTTCAAAATCAGCTGATGTGAAAACAATTGATCTCAAAAACCCGAACAATTTTGAATAGTTTGTTCAATTACAGTAATCACGTATAATTTGAACTTCAATGTCAAACACAAATTAAGCTTTCTCGCAGTTTTTCCTTAGCAACAAACATATGTTTTGAATTAGTAGAGGTCCCACTTAGTCTTTTTCACAAATTATGTCAAATATGTATGCAAAAAATGGCAGATTATTTTTCATTTATTATTAAGCAATTAACTGGTGAAAATTAAAAGGAAATTTATTTTTGATGACATGATTTTTGAACCAATTAAGCGGGAAAATCAATTAACAGGGTTTAATTATCCGAGAAAATTTACATGTATTTTCCTATGAAATATTTTTTGCCCCATCATGTGGTTCAATTAAGCGTGGAAACCAATTAACCGTAGGGTCAATTAACCGAAAAATACTGTATTATGTATTTCGATTCTGTTTCACCATTTTAAACAAATTTATGTAAGGCCCTTTTCAACTCAGTCCCTATTCGCCACAAACCCTTCCTTCCTACCTTAGTTCCTGCATAGGAAAGTTTGTTGTTTTTCTTCGGTGCAGATTTTTTTCACTTAACCCAAACCTTAGACCATTAGCACGTTACCGGATTTCTCATCACGATTAGGCTTTTTAAACAATACCGCCAACATCCGCAGCGGATGGTATGGCAGCAAAACATAACCAAATCGGATTCTATTTTTTGCGACTGCCGTTGTTACTATTTATTTTGTACTATTTTTCATAAAGATACTTGAAATGTACTAAGTATGTACCCCGTACAGACACACACTCATCCAACAAAAAACAATTTTCCAGATTGAGTCTGGTGTTGCTGCTGCCGCTGCTACAACTATCTAAGACGTGCCTCAACATGTTGCAAACATCATTAATTTATAACCACCAACTAATAACAAGATTTATCACTTCATTGCTGGCTTTGCGTTTCGCGCACAGCGTTGGACATTATTCGTTGTGGCGGCACAGTGCAGTGCAAACAATTATGGTCGCGGAGAACTTTATCATTGCGATCGGTCAATATGCATTGCATTGGCATTCTTGTAATCAAAGGAGGGAGGGAATCCTTGGCAGACTGGCGAAAGAACCCTTTTAGATGGCCACAGATTAAGTGGCATTGAAAAATAAGCTAAGCCTGTGAATCTAAGCTATGCATTCAATTTGGAATACTCGGCGACTTAGCAGCTTAGTTAACCCCCAGTCAATGATGAGATAATAAAGATCATAAATCAATGATCGGTACAGCAGGACATTGTTGCATTTTTGTGGTCTAATGTCGTGCATATAATTACATTTGTAAAGTGATTTTGGGTGAATATGTGTGTATGTAGGTGGGTTCACATTCCAGAAATTGTTGTTTGAAGTGGGTGAGATTTTTGAAATGAAAGACATATTTTTTCAAGATTATGCAGTCGTTTTACCAAATTCAGTACGATGTAAATGTACTATAAAAACAATAACAATTGATCTGTTCTTGTATGGCAAGAATCTACTAATTTTTACTATTTTCTTCAATACCATAAAGGCAAAATTGTTATCGTTCTCCCTTCCACCCTACATTTTTTGTGTTCATTACATCAATTAATACCATTAAAAGCTTGTATATTGATAATCTAAATAATTCATGATCCTGCCACACACACCATAGAGTTCCTTTACCCATAAATGTTTTTTTTTTCTTTATGGCATCTGAGGTTATGCCAAAGCCCCACCATTGGAAAGCAACCTAAAGGGCCATAAGTAATTTTAGTCGATACATTGAAAATGATTTCCTTTGACATCGAATGCTTATACTCAGATTTAATCTGATTTATAATTATTTATATGGAAACTAAAAGCTCATAAGCGTTTATAATATCGATGGGCAACGTTCATGTCCATGACAACAAAACAACAACAACAGCAAATCGCAAAACGCAGTTGGCGAGAATGTAAATGTTAAAAATAAAAATTAATACCTAAATGATGGGCCATAATATGGTGGCGATAATAATGGTTAAAGACAATTTTTTAAGGCTTGTAAAACTTGGTCATTTGCTTGTTGTAATGATGATGATGATCGCGACAGTGTCGGATGTTGTGCGGAGTTGAGTATCACCCATAGTCATGGTCCATGATATTTTTTGCTTAAAAGCCATGCTGCGAGCTATTCGTTGGAAGGGGTCGAATGGCATTGAATTACAATGTTTTTTTTTAGCAAATTGAAAAAGGCTACGTAGATGATTCAAAGTGAGAGGAAATAAAATAATTTGGAAGGGAAACGTGTAAATGGTGATGTATTTACAACAAATAGGTTCCTACATATGTTGTACTTTACACTTATCGAGGCAATGGGCTGTGCTTTATTTTATGATTTACCAATAGAATTATTCTTTGCTACTATTTTATCAAATCTGCTTTAGTTTGACAACAATGCCACCTTATATAAAAACGTGCGTCAAACTACATCTGAATTTATCTCTACATCGAACCGAATTTCTCTCGATTTATCATACAGAATTAAATCCACTCATCAAGGCCTATTAACAAGTTCGTCCAGGAAGACCAGCTGGATAACAGCTGTTTCTCATGTTTGTTGTCAAAATCCATTATTGTGAATTGATTTCCATTATGAGAACGTAAACAAAGTCCAAATTTATGACATTGGATTTGAAGAAAAGCATCCGACTAGATGCCTTATTAATAAGCTTTTAGTACTTTAGATTTAGAAAGCACAGTCTAAACGCGTGATAATAGAGTGTATGTTATGCTCACCGTTTCGCTGTAAACAATGTAAACAAATATCAGCTGACTGCTGGGATTTGGTACCTCGATTTAGAAATCGAGAAGATTTAAAAATCATAGTCTAAACGCATATTAAAGTGTTATTAATTTTTATTAAATTTAGACATTTAGCTGTAAAATAAAAGCTCCTTAATAATAAAGGATGCACATAAATAAATAAGCAGCCAATATATGTTCCACTCCGTCTAAATCAAGTAGGCTTTGGAAAATATCCAATCTCACCCAAGACCCCCCTACAAGAGATGAAATAAGAAAATTGCCTCAAAACTATTTCCCCTTCTCAGATTAGCCTTAACTTACAAAAAAGAAAAAAAAAAAAACAAATCACTTAAAAAAATCTGTTTAGCTGCTACTGCCATAGCCAAGACGACGATTAAGGCCCCATGCGCGAAAAAATCACAGACAAAATAAAACTGAAACAACAAAAAAGAATAAATAACCAACCATGACGGTGTTGATGGCGGCGCTTACATGCCTTTGACATGTCTGCAAGATTTTTTAAATGTTTTTTCTTCTTTTGTTTTTTTTTCCTCTGGAAATTTTGTTCGTGCCGTTGCTTGTTTATTTCCCTGGCGGATTTTTTTTAACACATTGTTCGCAACTAATTTAAATGGATCGCATGTCACTTGCCTACAGTGTTACGACAACTTTAAACATTTTATGTTCGCCAAAACCCTTTCTTGGATTTAAGTTGTGGCGTTTCCATGATTCCATAAACGGAAATCGGTTGTTGTCGTCGACAAATGGCGACAAATACATTAACTACATTTACACAGGGCCGCCTTCGCCAAGGAAGAATAATTTAAAGGCAAAAGCATAATCAAGAGTTTTTTCTTCGACAAAAATCAAATTGTTGTGTGATGTTCATGATGTTTTGCCACCTCAAGTGGCATAGCAATGGACTTCTTTCTAGCCAAAGGATTCCCACTAGTATCTGGGTGTTAAACGAATCACTAGCTCATTAGCTAGACATCGACAGGGTTTTGCGTTAAACCTCTAGAAGTCAGCACAAAATGAAACTCACATACTTCATATTGTTATGTAGCCCCTTCTGTGTTCTTCTCCCCAGCCTCCAGAATCATCATCAATTTGAAGTGAATGCCTTTGGCCAGCGATTAGCTGATGATTTTAAATTGCCGGCAATTACTGCCTGTTGTGTGGCAAAATGATTAAAGGATTCCAGGCATCCATAAACGATTGACTACTGCTGAGACTATTGAGTTTTGCTGTTGTTTATGTTTATTTGGTGGTGGCGTCGTTGTTATTGTTCTTCAATTAAATAATAAAAAGGATGTTTATTTTCATATACACAAACAATAACAAATCGCATTACGATAAATAGAAATACGATTATCGATGTGATTTTTTTTAAAAGAACAATATATGTGAACACCTGAGCTTTATTATTAAGCATTTAAATAATTTTAATCTCGATTAATTATTTAATTTATGTGAATTTCGAAAAGTCATTCATCATTTTATGGAAATTTTTTACTAAATACTATTACATGAGTATTACGTTCAAGTGGTATAATTGCAATTAGATATTAGCATATTTTAATACGTAAAATCTTACGTGGCCTCATGAATGTGATATATTATCCATCAGAGGATCTGGGTATACTATAAATTTTCCATAAGAGCTATGTTTATAATTTATGGTATGCCACAAATTTCTGGTATGTAGAGTATGATTAAAATATTGCTACGTGGAATTAGAAATGTGTATGTATACGTAAACAATTATCAGCTGACTGACTTTATATTACTTTAAAACAGTGTAGACAGCTAGATTTCTGCACCACAAATTAGAAGGCATAGTCTAAACGCGCCTTGATAGCCATTTTACTTGTACCAAATATCAAGTAAACGGGCACAATTAATGGAACGAAGGAACTAGTTCAATTTGAGTAAAGAGGGGGACGAAATTGAACGATATTGCCCAAACATCAACAGAACAGCTGATCATCTGATAAGCTGCCATAATACAAATTTGTTATTTAAATTCACAGTGTAGAGTTAACAAACATGAAAAATGACAATTAAAATTATCGAGAATATTTAAATGAAATTTAAAAAATATCTAGAAAAGTTCAGTTTTATAAATATGTTCCTCTCTTCACAACCTCTATAATAATCTCAACTCCTTTAACAAATCTAAATCAATTTCCCAGAATTTAACTCAATACCCAATAAATTATCCTTCATCTTTGTTCTTTTCTTTTTTCTCTTTCTCATTTCAATGCTCATAAAATAACTTCCGCACCAGCCAACATAACTTTTTAGACTTCCAACAACCACAAGAACAACAAAAAGCCCTCTTAATAGAATATCGATTTGCAGCTTGTAGTATGGCCATTTTCTAGGTATTTATTCACTCATTGCAATACTCAATTAACAATTAATGATCTCTGCTAATAAAGTCATAACCGTAAAACAGACCGACGACCGACCGACCAACACCATTCATTCGATGCAGTACTGCCAACACCACAACCCATCATCATCATCCACATCGTAGGCAAAAACTTTTAGTTTATTTACTTCTGCTAAGTAGTCGGAGGAGTTGAGTTGCCAGACTTGTCAGACAAACACACCACAACACACAGATACTCTAGTTTACAACTCAAACCACGAACTGTGTGTGGGTGTCCGGTGTTACAGTTTGTTTCCACGGTTTCTCTAACAAAACACTTCAAATTGCAGTCTCAATTGCCTGTACGAGGAGTAACAACAACAACAGCAGCAGCAACTGCTATCTAAACATCTTGTCAAAAGAGAGCGAGAGACGTGCATAATGGCCAGGGTTTTTTTGCCAAGCTAGTCAGCCATGCAACTCTGTCTAGATCTGTTGAAGATCCATATGACGAAGATGCTGATGATCATCAACAGAATGCCGATCATCATCTGCTCTGCAATGTATGCACAATGAGATGTTTATCTACTCCTAGAATCTGATATAGTCCGTATTGCAGCAAGTGGGAGTATTTTTAAAGTTAAGACATCATATCTAAGATGAGCGGTTTATTTTGTCTTCTTCTTCATCTACTTCTTCATCCTCCTTTATTATTCAGTGGAACTGGAATTGCAAAACGGCTAATAGATGTACTATTTGTATGAAAGAAAAACAAAATACCACAACGACAGAGAGGAAGTATTTAACCAGACGCTTAGAATAGTAGAACTTTGAAGCCCACCAGTCATAGATGGCGTGCAATCATTTTTTTCTTTTCTGTTGGCATCGAGTGCGAAATTGACATGCGTATCTAACAGTATAATTACAAGTCAAATATTGACATTAAATACCAGCGCACTCGTTTTGCTCCAACCACACCACCAGATATCTTTATGATGAGAAAGAGATAAATATCGAGGAAACCAGGAAAGCCTTTCGTTGAGTTTTGAAAGGCGGGGGTTTGCGAGGATGACAATAATAAAGTGGGTGTATAATGCACGCTTTTCTCCATAGCATGGCTGGGGTTTTTTTATTAGCTGTTAAAAGTTGATTACAATGTTTAAATACACTGGGAGAAAAACAAAATAAATGATTAAAAAAATGATAAAATTATATAAACAATGAAACAGATGACAAGAAAAAATTTTATGCTAAAAGCATATAAACATGTTTATAAAAAGGAAATGGAAATCATTTAATGGAATTTTTAAATAATTAAAGACTACGTCTCGGAATTTAACAAATCAATAAAAAATGTAAAGTGTATTATAAACGCGCTTTAATAGCCTTTTCCGTGTACTAAATATCAAGTAAACAGACATAATTAATCTAGCGAAGGAACTAGTTCCATATGAGTAACGAGAACGACGAAAATGAACGATATTGCCCAACAGTCAACAGAACAGCTGATCATCAGATAAGCTGTCATAATACAAATTTGTTATTCTAATTCGTAGACATGATGCAATAATAAGGTGATTCATCAAAACAAAACCCTTTGTTTTTGTCTCGACCATCTGTCACAATTTTTTATATAATATTTCACATGGTTGGCAACACTGCACATCAAATTCAAGAAGAAATTACCCACTTTGACAGTTAATCAAGACATCAGCTGTGCTAAATGAACTACCTATTTATTGTGTCATCTTCGTAATGTAGAGGATAGTCAACTGTGCTAAATGGAGTACCAACTTATTGTGTTATGGCTATAATGATTGGATTTTATTTTGTATTGCAAATCGAGAAAATTTCAGTTTAATTTTAAAATTAAGTCTAGATGATGCCATCACATTTTTCTAGTGTAAACTATTTTCCTATCATTTCACTTCCTTCCCTTCCACAACATTGTAATGAACCACTTAGCGTAATGCGGATAAGATTTTGTAATGTGGCAAGTAGTCATTATTTAATAAGTAAATATTGATAAAAAAAGACAATCTAGTAGTTGTTGCTGAAAAGGGTAAGTGGGTTCTGAGGCTTTCAATAACATGACAGACAATTAATATGATATTAAATAATTTTTTATTATTAATAAATGCAATTTGGGTGGTATCCACATGTCAAGCCCTAAGGTTATCTTTTGATAGAAAACCTTCAAAAGTTAACTAAACTTTTTTTGTTTAATTCAATTAAATGATTTGGATCTACGGAGATTATTTTGGATGATACAGGGTCATTACTTAAATGACAGACCGACAAACAAACAAACATGCAACATATGTACATGAAGTTGAGTGCTAATCATCTACATTTCCCCTCAATTTGAAACGAAACGAAAAAAAATTGGGGAAGTTGCATATATTCCATGGGGACCCTTCAACACATTGAGTGGTTTCGTTTTGTTTTTATTGCCCTGCAGCTTGTTGTAAAGCTTGGTTGGTTGGGTGTCTGCTGCTGTCTGTCTGTCCCATGTCCGAATGTTGTATTTTTTTCTTATTTTTTATTGGGTTAATCTCATGTTATTGCCTCTCTGTGGCAATTATAAACGTCATCATTGAAATAACATCATGGGGAAACATCTCGAGACAATGAAATGAAATTGTACTTGTTGTTATATGTTGTTGTCTGTATGTGGCATTGTGTTGTTAACTTTCACTGTTTTTGGTGGCTATTTTATTGCTTGTGATGAAATGATTTCTTTCGATTTTGATTTTGGGGAAAAATAATTCTTTTATTTAAATTTGTGGTTGTTGTGGTTTGGGGGCTAAACAATTTAATTTTCCCATAGAGATTTCGATTTTTTATAGTAATTACATGGTATCCAGGGGGAAATAAAAAAATAAGACATAAAATGGAAAATAAAAAAATTGGTAAATGGGAAATATTTGGTTTAGAATTTGGGAAGAGATTAAAAAATTTGATTTCCTTTATTTGTCATGTGTAAATGTAGTCTACAATTTGTCTAAATTTGATTCGGATATTCCTTAAAAAATTGACATTTTATACAATGGAACGTAATAAGGCATGCCTCAAATCCTCGTATGTATCTCCCCCATTAATTCTTTATTAATCTCCCTTTCGTATTTATTTCTTCTTTTATAGCATGTTGAAACTTTGCTCTTTTACATGTTTTACTAACAAAAACTCCTGGAATATGTCTTGTTAATTGATATTTGTATCCTCAATGAACCAAATCCAAATGTCTATCCCTCCAAAAAACTTAAATATTTGCATTTGCCGAATACTGAACAAATTGAAATGTTGTATCGAGTCATGTGCTCCTACCTAACTGATTTCCCACTAAAACCTGGTGCTAACCATCGAAATAAAGCAAATAGTTCTTCGTTGTGTTTCACATCGAAACTAAGGAAAAATACTGCTTGCCAATATCACACACCGAGAGAAACGAAAAAACTAAAAACTCTTTGCCATTGTTTGTTTAAGTTAAACATTATTTTTTTATTTATTTTCAACGTGGTCATTCAATTAGCATATGTACATAATTTTTGTTTTTGGATCTACACAACACTTATTATATATTGCCATATTTATCCAATAACAACTAAACAATTTGTACTGTCCGTTTCTGGTTCAATTGAAAACAGATACAGATCTTCTTAGTAACCGAAAACAAAAAACAGTTTTTGCATAGTTTTACGAAAAAGTGAAATAAAATTGAACAGTAGAACACATTCATCTTCTCCGAAAAAAAGCAGACAAAAATATGACTAGAGGACATTGTGTAACATTTTTAGAATATTTTATTTTATTGTTCAAATGTAACAATCTGTGTGGAATGTAAATTTTTTCATAGGTGATAATATATTTATTGTTCCAAGGTTAAAAAAAATAAATAAAAAAATCGTTTTCCGTTTTGTGTAAATTAGGTCTAGGTGGAACTTGTAAGACACAAAATGTAATTGTTTTAAATATTTTAAATTTACATCACTTATTTCGTTCGTAATTATTCACAATGTTGCCACATTTATTGCGAAAAAAATTAAAGAGTTGCTAAATAAATTACGATTCAATAATCGAACACATAAACAGCTGATTACAGCCATATCTTTTATTTGAGATTTTGTAAAATTATTGCCAAATTCCATTTGGAAGAATTTTTTTTTTTTAATATTTCACAGAACAAAATCTCTACAAAAAAGTTAAACGCCATTTACATTAGACCTTTTACCGGATTAACCTACTTTATGAGGATTTATTTGACATACATACAATGCAATTGACAATTTAAACCCACTGGGTTAACGAATTGCGGTACAATATAAACGTAGTGAAAATTTTGACTGGAAGTTTTAAAATTAAATTAACTCATCTCGATTTGCTCGAAATCATTTACTATATCGAGATAGTTTCAAATACAACCCTGCTTTTGTAATAAAAAACTGCATCACTTTTCCTAAAAGTACCAAAATGGCAACGCTTTATGCTTTAAAATACCAGCTAGGGTTCTGTAACTTGATTTAGATGGCATAGCCTAATTGTGCCATAAGTAACTGTGTGTTTACAACTGAAAATACGATGTACTTAAATTTAGCACAAATGTATGTATCCCAAAAAAAATTAAAATTAATAAAGGGAACATCTAAATTAAATTGAATTTTTAAAAAAACTAATTATTGATCAATTAAATTTAAAATTTATTGAGAGATAACTCTATACAGCTGATTGCACATTGGCAATTTTGCATAAATGTAATTACAACCGTCAAACCATGGCACAATGAATAGGTAGTCCATTTAGCGCAGCTGATATCTTGATTAACTGTCAAAGTGTGTAATTTCTACTTGAATTCAATGTGCAGTGTTGCCAACCATTTGAAATATTATATGGAAAAAGTTGACAGATAATCGAGACAAAAACAAAGGTTTTTGTCTCGGTTTTTGATACATCACCTTATTATTGCATCATGCGTCAAACAAAAGCGATCCATGATATTTGAATGAAACTATTTCCACATTTTTTTTACCTAACCCCATTCAAAATGTACTGAAACAATTTTTCGAAAAACTATTGATATTTAAAATTATAATAGCTTCTTTGACAGCTGATTGAACCAACAGCTGATCTATGACTCCATTTAGCGCATCCGACTATCCGAAACTTTCAAAGAGCATAGTTTATACCATGGCACAATAAATAGGCAGCCCATTTAGAGCAGCTGATGTCTCGATTAACTGTCAAAATTGATAATTTCTATTTGAATTCGATGTGCAATGTTACCAACAATTTAAAATATTATAAGGAAAAATTTGACTGAAGATCGAGACAAAAACAAAGTTTTTGTTTTGATACATCACCTTATTATTGCATCATGGTTTATACTTGAATTCGACATGCAATGTTTCCAACCATGAGAAATATTAATATATAAAATTTGACAGATGTTTTTGTATTGATACAACACCCGATAATTGCATCATCAGCTGTTCTAATCAGTCTACTATGGCAATTTTGTTTTAATATTTGTGCAATCCTCAAACAAAAACGTTACAAACAATTTAAATAATTTTATGATGATGTATTTTGTTACGCCAGTAAAACGCTATAATGTTTTAAATTTCTGTAGGCATTAAGAAGCAAAATTAGAGACATTTTGGATATACGCACGTGCCACATATTTACATTTTGAAACCACTGCGGCTTTATACACAAAACCCATTGGTGTTATTTGTTTAAATCACTTAAATGCCCCCTTGAAAATTATTATTATTATTTCTATTCTTACGGATGTACTTGGGCTACCTTAATTGATTAATGAAAGAAATCGTATTTTAAGTACAACAACAATAACAAAAAACAAACAAACATTATTTCAATAGCAAAATATCACTTAACAGTGCTGAGTTCGGGTATGTATATATGTACTAGACCTTCAATTTTAATTCCTGCTGCTTTATGTTTATATCTCTCTGTAGATGAGTTAATTAATTACTTAGGCCATTGGCAATGTGGATATTTTTTAGAATTTATTTGAATGTTGTGGGCACCCCTTGGGGGGTGCAAACATTCTGCTTCTTGTAATTTAGTGGGCTATTTATTTATAATGATGTAAGAACTTAAATCATAGGAAGAAGAAGATTTTCGAATTCCATTCAACTCGAGGTTGCCTTGTAATTATTAACCGTTAATTTGTGATCTTCTGTGGATTGTGCAAAATTTGCCCTCCTTTCGTATAAAAGAAAACAAAACATGCTTGCATGATTTCTTTATGGCAATTAATAATTTATTGATTTTCAATTAAAAAAAATCGAGTCTATTTTTTGCATTCTAGTGGATCAGTTAGTTGTTGAATTACTGTGCCAAAAAAGAATTTCACTTTTTAAAATAAAACTGAGGAAAGTTCTTGAGAGTTCGGCAAAGAATGTCGCATACATTCAATTATGTCAATTCCAATTATGCCAAAAAGTAGGAAGCACAGAACCCAGCACAAGTCCAAGGCATGGTTGTTCTTTTATTGACAATAATTACCAATTCATTGCAACAACATGTTGTACAACATGCTGACAAACAAACGCGGCAACCAAGAAGCTTGGGGTCTGTGTGTGGCAGTGCCATTGATTCTTTGCGCCCCTCCTTCATGCATTGCAACAATACAGGAAATATTGCGATGAACTCTCTTCTTCAGTAGCCCATGTGAATGCTGACGATGATGATGATGTTCACTGTCTGATTTGCCCTGATGATGACGTTGCAAATTCTGTGGTTGTTTGATTGGTTTGTTGAATGTGCCACATCAAGAACTTTCAATCACTGTCATTAGGGTTTCGTAATTCTAGGTCAGTATTACTGCTGCTGGTTATTGATTTGTAATTCATTGTTTGTTCGGTTGATACTACGTCATTGCCGACGACGAGAGAAGGGCAGTTGATGTTAAGGGCATTGATCCGGTTTCTTGTTTGTTTTGGGGAAAGGAATGTTCTTTTTCTTTATTAAAAAAACCCACTTACATAAAATTATATAAATTTTTGGCATTGTAAATCATTTTTGGACAAGGCAAAATATTGTTACATATTTTTTCTTTGAATGAAATCAAAAAAAAAAAAAAATTATTTCAAAATTATTATACTTGAAGTGACCAAGTGCTTGTTATAATTTTCCATGACATTTGAAATGCAATTTTACGCCAACGAAATTCTAACAATAAAATATTGCTCTGTGTGTCCAAAAAATTTTTGCCATACAATGACTTTCATCTAATATCCAACACTGTGTATTGGACATACAGTTGCTCCTGAACATTTTCTTTCTTTGACCATTATCATGTGAATGCAGTTGTATACGAGTGTGTGCAACAACATGTCACATGTCAACAATATGTCAAAATAAATGCAACCGTTTAGATGAAAATTTACATTTTATTTATAACAAAACACATACAAGAAATGAAAAAAAAATTAAATTGCAAACCAATGCTGCTGTTGGCAACAAACATTTTGCAAGTGGGTAGGACACAACAGAAAATACAATTTATAACAAATCAGCTGACAAGGATAGATGCTATCAGCTGATATCTGTCTAATGTGGCAATATATGTGACATTTTATATATTAAATGAGCTTTTAATTAAGGGAGAATAGACAAGAAAAGTAAATTTACATTTACGAATAGAAATCGATTTGATTTATGAAATCCTTAAATAAATCGCAACCGTTTAAACATACCTTGAGATAATGACAATGCCAGTCAACTGTTGATTTGTCGATATACACATTTGATAATTGATGACATTGCAACCATTAAATAAAAGCGAGCCATGACATTTGAATGAAATAGTTTCCACATTTTTTGCACAACTTTATTCAGGTTTAAATTGTCAAAATATTATCATGGTTTAAAATCACAATAGCTTGTTCGATAGCTGATTTCACCAACAGCTGTTCTAATCCATATACTATGACAATTTGGATTTAATGTCTGTACAACCCTCAAACAAAAGTGTTCCAAGAAATTTGAATAATCTATTTATATTATTAGATATTAAACTACTTTAAGATAATGAAAATACCAAACAGCTCTTGATTGATGATTTGAGAGGGGTTTACATTTAATAGGTTTTATCGGAAATAGTCATTTATTGGGCAATATATACAAAGGAAATGACACATAGACGATGATTAATTTGCAGAAGTGATGCATTTTTTGCTGAAAAACAGTGTTGTATTTGAAACGATTTCGATTTAGTAACAGTACATTTATATTGTAACAGTGGGTTTAAATTATCAATTCCATAGGATATATGTCGAATAAATCCTCATAAAGTTCCCCTTAAAGGTTTAGCCCATGATACATCAGCTGCTCTAAATGGACTACCTATTCATTGTGCCATGGTTTAGCCGGTAAAAATGTATATAACAGTACGTTTACAGGACTTATTAATCCAGTAGATTTAAATTGTCAATTCCATTACACATATGTCAAATAAATCCTCATAGTGGAGGTAAACCCGACAAAAAGTTCTAATGTAAATGTAAACTCTAATGTAAGGTAACCCGACAAAAAGTTCTAATGTAAATACCGTTTAGATATCAAATAAGACAGTATTTACAACATTCTAATAAATCGTGTCATTGAACTAAAGTATTTTGTATCCATATAAATAACGAGAGTTATGATATATGAAACAAAGAGAGAGAGAGAAATGGAGAGAGTAATTTATGTTTAATTGAGAATTTCTTGAGTTTGCCATCAGTGCACTGACAATCAGCTGATTTTGTACATACATACATTATATAACATTACAACGTCAATGATGAATAAGTCAATTACTTGTCCTCTAAATTAAAACTGGTTGTATACGGCTACTAATTAAGTTATGTTCACACCTCTTTTGCAATCACATGACGGTTATGTTACACGAGAGCAACAGTGAAGAAGGCAAAAAAACATTTTCGGTAAATTTCCATTTAATAAAGATACACGCCCACTTTTACATTTTTTTGCCACCGATCAGCACGTTTTGCCCATAAAGTAATTTGTCAGTTATCAATTTTTGACAAGATCAATCAAAAATTCTGTAATGAAGATGAAAAACGCAGCAAGGCAACAATTTAACGTTTAATAAATGCCGTTGTCATATATCAATTTTTTTTAAATTACTTTCACTATAGGATGAACGACAAGTGTTGCATGGATAGTTACAAGCTTTTACCCAAAGAGGTAAGATACGATTTTTTTATTTTAATTTTTTTTCCTTTACCATCATGCATATGGCATTCTTTTGAGAAATTTATTGTAATTTCTTTTAATTGATGTGGCCTAAAACCTGTAATTAAGTAGGCAGAATTCTTGACTAAATGCCAGAAAATCCAATGTGAAATAAAAGGCAACACCACCATCATCATCAGCGTCGCTGACGTCGCTGTTGTGCTGCAAAAAAAAAGGAAAAACTCCCAACTTGGCGTTTAAATGAGTGGCTGGCTGGCTGTCGGTTAAGCCGGCTTGATTTGGTATCACTGGCACATTAAAATGTCCAAAAGACTTAAATCATGATCAACACTTGTGGTGTTGAACTTTACTTTACTTTTTTTTTTGTTAATAAAATGTTATTTAAGGTGTATCAAGTCCAAATCCAATTAAACGTTAACACAGAAACACACATAAATGCGGGGAAACTTATATGTATGAATCTGGGAAATTTCTATTATTTTCCTATAAAGTGCTGCCAAGTGTCAACACTTTAAAATAGTACCAAATTGAGAGGCGTGCTTGATTTGACAAACTTGTAAATCTAATCAAAATGTATCGGAACATTTTTAGGAGCTGATATCTAGCACCATAGTCTAAAATATGCAAATTTAATATAGCAATAGCACATGGTTTACACCGAAGAAGTTTTAATTAAGTGCCAAGTTTTAAAATAGCCAAATATAGGCTAATGATCATCCTCAGTTTGCCTATGGCATTCTTGTTTATTTAAATTTTTCCAACACTGTATCACAATAATAAAAATAATCGTTAATTTCACAGTGGGTGCATATCAAATCTGGCACAAGTAGTCAACTACTCAAAAAAAACACACAACATTTAAATCTGGCAATGCATTTGGCATGCCAACAAAATTCTCCACAGCATTTGAACTAAATTTGCAACAGTGCGAGAGAGTTCGGCCATCAGGGTGGTCATGTTGCACTTTTTTCGTCTTCTTCTTACCGAATGCGGCGTGTTTAATATGCAAACGAAACTCTAAAGGCCATTAGAAAAAAATTTCTCCTAAAATACATGTCGTCGCTTGAACTATTTTGGCGGCAAACTGTCACGTTTATAGTCACGTTAGCATGTAACCAATGATTTTATTTAATTACAGACTTAACCATGATGGCTGGTCGGTCGATCAACACCAGCCGCATTAAGGATAAATAATGTTGGTGGGGCATGGATGCTGGTATTGCTCCTGCTTCAATCTTGTTTTTTTTTCGGTTAAATCAATGTTCTTCGGTTTGTTTATTTTTTTATTGTAACCGGCGTAAAGGTGATTGATGGCGGTTTACTTTCTTTTATTGACTAAACATGACAATTTTTATGTCCGATATATGTGTCTGTGTGTGTGTGTGGAACCATGATGTGTGGACGGGTTGTTTAAATTTATTGCACAATGTCTCCCGTTTGTCGGTCTAATGAAATGAAATGTGACCAAAGTCACGATATATATTTTCTTTTAGGAATACTTTTACTTTTCATTCGGTGTTGGGTTTTTTTTTCATTTCCTTTGGCATGAAATTAGATATTTGGGTCAATTAAGTCATCTAAACGACGATACGTTAGATTAATGAGAGATAGAATGACAAACAAATGTGGCAACATTGGGAAAAGATCAGCTGATCAACATATTGAAATGGATTGGATTGCACCAATCAATTTACGTAAAATAACTTTTGGAGCACGATTAGACTCTAAATCCACTACAAGGTCTATTAATAAGGTCATCCAGGGTGACCAGATGGATATCAGCTGCCACTCAAGTTTGCTGTCAAAATCCATTATTATGAATTTACTTCAATTTTGAAAGCGTAAACCAGTCGAACTTTATGACATTAGACTTGAGATAAAACAGCTGACTTTCGCTAGCTGGGTGACCTTATTAATAGATCTTGATCCACATAATCTCAAATATCAATTCCATAGCGTATACGTCACCTTAATCGAATTCACAAATCCAGTGGATTATATTTGACGTATACGCTATGGAATTGACATTTGAGATCGAGTGGATTTCGTAAATTTAAATGCACTTTTAGACAAGGCCTTCTAAATATAGTCGATTTGTAAATAAAGAAACTAAATGCTAGCTGTTTAAACTAGCATTTAAATGAGAAAAAGGCAGTCAGCTGATATTTGTTTACGTATTCATACACATTTCTAAGTTCGCGTAGCTGCCTAATATTCTCAAAATTCTAATAGGAATTCCTCAAAATCAGGTATTTTCAAAATTGTCACCTCAAAATTGTATTAAAGTGCCCAAGGTAATTAAGACGTCCCAGTTTTTAGCTGCTTTAATCTGCTGTTATTATTAGTTAGAGATCCCTACCTTCAGCTGGCTTTGATCAGCTGGCTTCAATTATGCTACATACGCTTTTCAAACTTAGACAAGTGGTTAGGACACAAATGAAAACGCAATTTATAACAAATCAGCTGACAAGGAGGGTAGCTAGATGCTATTAGCTGATATATGTCTTAGGTAGCAATATATGTGACCCCCCCATTCTCGGGGTCAATTTTTTTTGATTTAATTCGAATCTGCATTAATTCAAGAATTTCCCTACAAAAATTGCGAATGCCGGGCACGATAACTCAAAAACTAATAACCCAATCGATTCCAAATTTTTACACGTTTCTCTGTGAGTGTATAGCTATCGTATGAACTAGGATAAAGCCAATCGGTGAATATCCTTATTTTTTAACTTGGTTTTTGGTAAAAAATCGGCGATTTTCCAAAAATATTTTTTCAAAGTTCCGCCATTTTGTTAATTTTAGAGCGAAGTCAATAATCCTAGTTCATACGAGTGCCAGACATGTACTCTTTCTAACACCGTTGGAATTTTCGGATTCCGATGTTCCAGTGAGGAGTTATCATGGCCGCCATCAAAAATAAGGACTTTTATTTGATCACAAAAAACAACAACAACAACATTTTTGTAAATTATTTTTCTTCCTGTTTAAATCTTCAAATATATACGTGCAAAGTTACAAACCTTAAGAAGCATTGGTATCTATTTACCAGCCCATTGAAAATCTTGAAAAATTAAAATCGAGAATGGGGGTGGGGTCCCTTAAATGAGATTTCTATTAAAAGTGACTTCAGAAATAGAAAATAATTAATAGTTGACTTTGTATATGTAAGCTGACATGATAAACGAAGTCCTGAAATACTTTACACACGTTTAAACATATTTTGAGATGATTGCAAATGTATTCAATGCTTTTCAAACTATGGATATAGCGCACATATAGCCCACATATTTCCGTAAACCCAAACCCAACTCAATACATAATTTCTTAGAAGACACTCACACATTTATTACACTATATAAGGTGCAATCATTTCAATTATGTTTACAAATGACCGAAGACACAATGGACGCTTGAAGTGACAGCATAAAATAATAATTCTGCTGCAGTCAAATGTGTATGAATGAATTCAAATGACAGCAATTGACAATGTGGATGTGGATGGACCGAACGCAAAATATGCGACGCAACACATTAGCATACCTCAAATGTACAAACATACATACATACATTTATGCGTTTGTGTCAACAGCCCAGACACTGTCTCGCCAGCATGAAATTGTTGTTGGTCTCGATATCATGCAAACACCCCATGTCCCCCCACTCCCCCTCAACATTAATTCTACTATATATGATCATTTGATTAGATGAGAGCACCTATATATAAATATTTTATTTCTTCTACAAGTGTTTGGAACACACTCACGCATATTTTTTTCATTTTAGATAAATATGTGAGCAGCTGACGAAATAAAACAACAACAACAGTACAAACTATGACGTTACAAATTTCGCGATAATGACTAAATTATGAAATGTGTTGTCGTCTACTGTTATTGTTGTTGGAAAAGCCAGCACACACACGTTTCCTTAATGGTGTTGTTTTGTATTTCAGATGCTCCAATGGTCTTGGGTTGTAATGTAGGCTGTTGGTCGCCAGTGACGCTGATGATGATCCACCGACCGACCGACCAGCCAAACAAACATTTTCATTAATTTAAACGCACAGCCATACACATTTATATCTCGCCACGATCTGATGATCATGGACATCGTTATAAATACTTCAGTAACTACTGCTACTACTACTGTGACTTCCAATTGCTACCGCTACTGCTTCCAGCTTGTCATCTCATCAGCATTGAATTGGGTTCACTTCCTACTTTGTTGTGCTTTAACAAAAAAAAAAAAAAAATATTCCAAATTTTCGCTGTGTTTGTGTAACCCAAAATTATATATTATGGTGGGTGCTGCTGGCATGAGGTACAACAACGAATTAGAGGACGTTGGATAATTGAGTTTAACTTCTTATCAGTGTCGTCGTCGTACGAGGGAGGCATATTAATTATGGTATAATTTCATCCGCAATTTGTTACTTGTTGACCTTTCAAAACAAGTGTACAGTTAATGCTACTTTTGGCGGAGGAGTTAAAGGTAAATATTGTCGTTTTATAAGTTGCTACTTGTAGGTCTTGACCTTCAGTTATTAACAGAAGTGATTAGTTTGGGTTTTGCCATCACTATGACGTAAGCATTTACAATAGCAAAAAAAAAAAAATATGTGACCTGTAAAGTTTTTTCAAGGTGTCAACAATAACTTATGGTGAGTACACACTATAAGACTGTGCTGTCGGATTTTTATCGATTGCTGACTGTCCAACATCCATGAATATTTGTTGTTCAAACTGTCATTTTAGGACGAATTTGAACTGCCATTTAAAGGATTTTGAACTGAAAATGGCGCCCAACAAATATACCGTGTATTCCATGGAATTGACAATTTAAACCCACTGGGTTAACGAAATCCGATACAATGTAAACGTACTATTATAACTTTTTTAGATTAAAAAACAAGTCTGGCAAATGATGGCGCCCAATAGGTTAACTGATGAAATTTCTAGTCTATAGGATAACAAAATGGTGCCCAATATGAAGTGGTAATATTTTAGTAATAATGCTGACATTCTCGTATAGTATGTTTATATTGTACTGGATTTTCGATAACCCGGTGAGAATAAGTTTCTCGTCAATGGCGCCCAATATGAAGTATTACAATTTTAGTAATAATGCTTACATTTTCTTATACTATATTTACATTGTGCTGGATTTCGTTAACCCGGTGGATATAAATTGTCAGTTTCGATCGCTGCAAGAACAGCTGATTTATAGGGTGACAACATTAATATGTAGATATTGGTGTAGACCTCCCAAAAATCGAATTCCCTAAAACGTCAATCGGTCCTCCTTTAAGTCTCCAACGAATTTTCTTTATTGTCAAAATCACCATCACATCGTCTCTGCGTGGTGTTTGTCGTTATCTCTCTCAGCATCAACGGAAATGATGTTTGTTTCTTCTTCTTATGCTCACTTATTGTCGCTAAGTGGAGGCTACTCAGAATAACAAATTTTGCTCTCATTAAATTGTACCTTGCTGTTCTTATCTTCGATTTGATTATCAGTAGAAACAACTCCAACAACTTGTCGCAGGCCACATAAAACAAGAGAATCGCCAAACACTTTCCACCATGTGGTCGATGGTTGTCATCATTATTTGTTCATAAATAAGTTTCAACTTGTACGAATTGTGCCTCCAGGGGGTGGGTGGAGTGCAATTTTTTACATTCTGCTCAACAACAAAAAATCTTTCCGCAAATATTTGTTGTGCTATGTTGTGAAATTTTGCAAATCATAAAAAAAGTTTAAAGTTTAGTCAGTGTTTAAATGCTTGCAGGCTTAACATCCGAAACACCAACAATGTAGACGCACTCATTTACGGCTGCATCAATTTAATGTCTGCGACCATCCTACGCAAAAGATTGCTGTGTTTACATTCGCGCTTTGCTTTGCCAAAGATTGAGACGCGCTCGCGCTATTCAATCCACACTTGCCTACTCGTTGTCGTCGTCGTTTTATAAACTAAAGAAAAAATATTGTCATGTGGATTCGTCCGTCGTATGAACATCTGAACGGCTACTTAAGAGGCTACGTGGAGCTTCTTAACCCGCCAAGAGTAAAGTAAAAACTAAGTCACCCTGGCTCCACATATTAGCACTTAATTTTGCGTTACATTTCTGGGTAATTTGTAATGTAGACCCGACCCGGCGACTTTGTAATGGTGGAGAGTTTGACTGAGAGGGAGCAAGATCTGACAGCGTGTGTGGTTGGATGGGTGTCGAACATCATTTATGATGCTTCTGCTGGCTGGCAGTTTTTTTTTTCGTTTAACAATATTGCTGGTATTCATCACATGTTGTGTTAAATAGATTTTGATGAATTTTGAACTAGTTTTTCCGTTTACAAGTCGTTAATTTGTACGCTGATGGCGGTTGCCTTGCATTGTAAATTTTTCGTTATGATTTTTTTTACAAAATTTTAGTTAGATAAATGCTTGCTTTTTGGTTCGGTTATTTCGAAATTCCTAATTTAAAACTGGATGCTGTTTTAATGGGTTTTGGTATGTTGTGTGTGTGTTTTTAATGAAAATGACAGTTACATTTGTAAATGTCGAGTTTTTTTTGTCAAAAAATGAATTTTTTAAATATATTAGAAAAAATAAACAAAACTAATAGCCACATTAACACTTGAGCTTTTAAAATTGGAATATTGGAATACGAAATAAAATTAATGACAAATTTAAGTTAAAAAAGCAACTTTGTTGCAAAGTCATGTATTAAATGTCATAACCACACAATAAATAGGTAGCCCATTTAGCACAGCTGATGACTTGAATAACTGTCAAAGTGCGTAATTTCTACTTGAAGTCGATGTGCAATGTTGCCAGCCATTTGTAATATTATACGGAAAATTTGACAGATGCTCGAGACAAAAATAAAGGTTTTTGTTTTGATACATCACCTTATTATTGCATCATGGTTATAACCAAGGTAAATGCATCAGAACAGCTGTTTGTGTTGTTAGATGTCAAAATAATGCTTTTGTTAATCAAATTGTTATTTATCTACATGCCGTAGTCCTTTAAAAAATATATTTAGGAGAAATCGATTACAAGTTCGACTAGTAGAAGATTCTGGAACAGATCATTCAATTAACCTGGTCATACCTTCATTACTATTCTTCAAGTATGTATCATATATATCTGTTCTGAGAGTATCTTTGCATTTTTAAATTTATTGCAATTAACTATCCCCATTCCCATCATCTTTCCCTAGAATGTCATTCTTCTTCTTGCCATGAAGTTTATTAACCATTAGTAAGAAGAAGCTGCAGCAAAAGACAAAATACTCTTGTCATTAATCCTCAAACAGCTGATTGATTTACGAATGCCATTTTCATTGTCAGTCTGTATTTTTTTATTTGGTCGTAAATAGTTTTTATTGCATTTTTCTCCTAACAAAAAATTTTGCCATTTGTTTTTTTTTCGGTGAGTGGCGTTTTTATTTTGGAAACTCAAAAGCACCCACACATACTTTTCACAAATTAAATATATGTGTATATGCATTTAAAACATATGTTAAAATAAATTTATAACAAATTCTAAATGCAACCACTAAGAAGAACAACGAAGAAATATTTGATCTTTCTTAATTATAAACTAAATTCAGACATTTATTGCATTGGACATGCCGCGTTGTCTGCTTGAAGCGTACGGCGGTAGTGCTTTGGCAGCACTGCAGCTCATCATCATCATATGGTCAGGTTCAGAGATGGAGAGAGAGAAATAGAACTGTGTAAATCAAAGACGATCAGCTGGTGACATAATAAAATAAAAAACTGCTGGACAGAAAACTGTACGTTTGGAGAATGTTATAGATTTAATGTCTATGCCAGATTTTATAATTATAAACAACCGATATTTTGTGCATAACATATGCAATTTATATAGGACAAATTTCATGTTATTATTCATACAACTTATCAAAATTAAAACTTTAATTAAAATAAAATTAATTGTAAGTAGAATATGTATTAATCCAAGATCACAAAATGTATAATAACAACAAAAATGTTTTTCTTGTCGTTACGAGATTCTAATAAAATACTTCTGAAGAAGTTGGAAAAAACCAACGAGACATCGAATAAAAAATGAAATAAATTAGTTTTATGTATTCCATAAAAGTATTGAACATTTAGCCGGATGAAACAACCTTAAAATAAAAATTTTATTATTGAAATCTTGGATATATGATAAAAAAATGGCAATTTCAATTAACATCATTCTATATACATGTAGCATAAGTAAATATGACATAATATGATACAATTATTATGATTTCCATTCTTACTACTCTATTTTTTTTAAATTTATTTGTTGATAATAAAAATATTAATTTAAATTCAAAATCGTAATATTTGCGAATTTATACATGTTTCATTCTCCCTTTCATATGTTATTTTAAGGGAAATATATCCCAATCAGCTGTTGCCATGCTTGGTATGATTTCACGTCATACGTATTCATAAAAGGAGCCCCCCAATAAATCCAGGCGATAACGTTAACTACAAACATTATAGTTGTTTGCTAATCAAAAGATCATTGATCCCCTACCTCTCTAAAAGAGAGTTCGCCAAGTATCCCCTCCCCCTTTTTCCCACCCCTTTTTAGTTCCCAACGCGCTTAGGGATATTTAAAAATAAAAAAAGATTATTGATCCATGATAAAACATGGCTAAATACAACTAATAAAATCACATTTTTACGACTTTGATTAAAAAACAGTTATGTACCAAGTTAAAAAAACACACACACATACACACAAACATCAATAAATATCGATAACAACATTATATCCGTATCGAAACTGCCAATCAAAAAAAGCAAAACATTTAAATGTAACAACCCATAAAAATTATATACCCAACAATATAATAAAGATGTTTGGAGAACATATTGTAATAGCCACAGCATGGCCATCATGATCAGTAAAATGGCCCTTTAAAAAACGCTTAAAGAACCAAATGTAAACTTATTTGTTACAGATGTCACCGCTGTGTTAGCCTGGTGACCTCATTTTTTACTCGGATGTTGTTGTATTCCGTTTTTTGTGTTTTGTTTCGGAAATCTTTTCTCAAAATCTTCTCTCAAAAAGTTATATATGATTTTGTGTTCGTTTTCAATCGTAAAATGCTTCGATTAAATTTATTTTTATTGCTCTTCGTGTCTTCTTCTTATGCTTCCACAGTTGATGTTTTACAAATTTAGTTGTATGTTTTGCCAGCCCACCTCCTTCCACTCCCCCTCTACCATTTTCATTGTGAATGACCGGTGGGGGTATGGCCTCAACATCCAGCCAAAAAGAAGAAGAATACGAGAGAGAGAAAAATAAACCCGCACAGCTTTTGGTTCACATCTTCATTAGTTTTCGTCATAAATTATGGTATTGTTGTATTGTGCTAAGCATGAATGTGTGCTACAACATAAGCCGTTTTATTGTTATTATTTATACACTGTGTAAAGTCCACTGTGTTGTCGTCCACTCTCTACTCTTTCACTCTTATATAGTTTCCAAATGCCATGCTCATTTGCGTGGGTTAGTTAATGTCAGCAGTCCTGTCAACAATTTTCGGCCAACACAGACGTTGATTTTTTATTCTGAGGAACTCTGATGCTGCCGTTGGTTGTACAATTTGTTTGCTATTCAGGGGATTATTGTTATAGTGTGTGTGTGTGTAGTAGTAGGCAATTTTCTTTTCCTCCTGCTCTCTATCTTGGCCTTGGTGAAATTTTCTTAAATATCTCATCTTTATCATTTTTTGTCCATTTGTAGGCTGTCATAATTTAATGTGATTGTAGTTTATGTTTATGACAATTATTATAATGTTGGCAAGCTCTCAAATCGACCAAAAGGCTTATGGGTGAGAAAATTAATTTCCATGTTTAGGAAAATTGAAAAAGATTTACTTTATATGTTTTTATTTACATTTTAATAACTACCCACCATTTGACAGATTTAAAATACAACCATGTTTTCGGTTAGAAGTCAATGAAAACTGTTCCCTTTTTGGTTAGGTTAAAGACAATTTATGATCTAATAAGAGACAGTTATGGGTCATTTGAAACTAAAATATCTCAATTTCCCATGTAATAAATATCGGTTTTGTTGTTCTTACAGCTTCTATGGAATTTCAATATTTTATTAATCAGATATACCGTAATCCGTTAAAGGAAATTCTTAATAATTTCCAAGAAGAGAATTGAAACATTTCCCTCCAAAAAAAGAAGCTTTATAAAGCCGCCTTGAGGTATCAACTTTCAATTTCTGTTCAATGATATGAAATAAAAAAACAAACGGGAAATACATAAACAACTTATTTTCGTTGTTGATGTTGTTGTTATCAACAAAGCTCGCTCATTCTTTATGATGTGACAACAAAATGTGAGACAATTTTTATGATTTCATGTCATTAGTCTTGTATTGACTTAATCTAATTTAAGACAATATAAACACCACATAAAACATTGGTAGACAAGCATTCCTACACACACACACCCGTTACGGGAATGCAGCAGTGAGTGAATGAGACACATAAAATGCGTTTGCGTTGCAATGCTTTAAGCGCTGCGGATTAAAACTTGTAGTTGCATTGCCGCATCATATCAAACTAACCCAGTAGCCTAATGCCCGAGATATGTATGTATGTTGGATTATGTTGGTACTGACAGAAGATTTACTTTTTAACAGTTGGTTTGCCACAGTATTTGCTTTGTCTTGTTTTGGCCAATTCATGCAACCTTGTCATATGACGTTGGCTGGGGGGATTGTTCTTTTCTCCCATTGTGTGTCGTAAAATTCAATAAATCGTCTTTTATTGCCAACTTTCAAATAGTGGCAATAAAGGAATTATGAATTATAACGTGCAAGTAAATAAATAAAACTAAAAAACAAGCACACAAAAGATGAAAATGAATGTAAAAGGTAGGCAGTTCCAGACAGTGCGTGGACAACCTCACGTTTTTTTGGTTTTGCGTTTTGTTTCTTCATTCATTCCAATTTGAAAG
The DNA here is from genome assembly GCF_032173495.1 of Musca vetustissima. Lineage (NCBI taxonomy): Eukaryota > Metazoa > Arthropoda > Insecta > Diptera > Muscidae > Musca > Musca vetustissima. The sequence continues at coordinate 163,233 of NW_026880356.1, forward strand.
TCATTGGAGATGAAACACAAAACACCACAAATATGTTTAAACTATGTCAATGAATGCTTACGGGCCTTTACAATATTTTACATATCCAAAAAAATTTTGCGCGGCCCATACACATGCGAGCGAGAGAGAATCAGCCACCATTAAATAAAGCCATAATTTTAAACACGAGCCGTTTTGTTCGTTACTCATTACTGTTTAACATTCATCATTTCGCGGTCCACCGGTACGAAATATTTTTTTTTTCCTTGGGGATTTTCATTGGTATTTCAAAAATTGCGGCTAAATTATGGCCTAACCAGAAAATATCATTAATCATATCAAACAGCTTTTATAACACCTCATATTTTACAATACAAAAATGTTTTTTTAAATTTATGTACATTGTCTAAAAATATCAACAATTTTGTATTTTACTTCGTATATCTGGGAGAATAAGAGGTAAAAATGTGATTTGCATATCCAAAAATATGAAAATTTGTAAAAGAAAAAATATTGTCACTAGAACAAGAACTGTAAAAATAAGGAAATGATTCGTCTATTTTTAAAGGAACCAGTTTTGAAGCTGTTACTTATAAACGGAATATTAAATAGTTTCTATCACTCTGTTAATTTTGCCAATAAGAGAAAATCTTTAACATGTAATACTAGAAGCTCCACCTACTGCCCAATAACCCCATCTTCTGATTTTAATTTTAATGATTCTGAAATCAATGAACACTATTGTGAATATGTATTAATGTAAACAATCAACAGCTGATCGAAGAATCCCATGCGTGTTTCCTTGTATGACATTTGTCTAGCATACTTGTGACTACAAAAACATCAGCAATTTTATAACATTTTATCAACGTTTCAATTCCATTGCTCATTCAAAACTCCTTCACAAGTATTACGAAATAAAAACAGTCTCAACACCAACATGATTCACACAGCCCATTATCTTCAAGAACATTCGAAAGAAAAACCTTACAACACTGAATGCTTACCACTTATCATTATCGGTTTTTATCGATCTGCAAGTAATAATTCAATCAAATTAACAGAAGTCAATTTGGTGGCTCATGTTACACGGTGTTTGCAAGCCGCCAAAAAGAAAAAGAGCAGACCAAGGAGAAGCAAGACAGAAACAACAACAACAAGAAACAGTAATGCACAGCGACAACATGATCAATGTTTAAAGATAGCCAATAAAACGTTTAAGGATGCGATGATAAAGAAGAAGAAGAAAAAGCAAAAATATTTAAAGAAAATTTATGGCAAACATAAACGCCTTTTGTTTTTTCATACTTTATTTCAAAAGAAATTGTGCAAAAGACTGGCATACGGTTGCAGGTATTAATTTGGTGGGAGGTAAACAATGTATAAAGCATATAAAACATATAGGAAGTCAATTTGAGAATACTACGAAATGGGTTACCGTTATTAGCAAACAAAAAGATGATTGTATAGATTCCATTGAAGTTCTGCATAGAGAGAGGATCAATATCCCACAAGTTCAACTACACACCTCTCAAAGCGAAACATATGATCTTATGAATACATGTTCCCAAATGTCAAAAAGCCAAAAATCTCATGTGAGATATGATATACCACCACACTTTAGCAAAAATGTGGTACTCAATGAAATGTGTTGTGTGTTCTGCTTCTACTTCTCACATATCACAGAGAATAAATATTTTTTTGTTGGGGAGGAAAAAATATGAAGAAGCTTTATCTGTCGGCAAGGCCCATCATCAAGATCATCTTCATTGTCATAATAACAAATGTGATCTCCGTCACTATCGGCGGCGTCGCACATCATTAAGCTTTTGTGCTTATGAATGATTGACAACTTCACCAAAAACAACAAAGAAGGCGAAAAGAAATGTGAGGAGGAGGAGGGTGGGTGAGGTAAAGTCGTGAATAGCAAATACAAAATAATTTTTTTGCTTTTTTCGAAATAAAAATAAATTGATTTGAAATATTTTAAATGAGTTTTGTCCGTAGTGTGTTTTATTGGAATATATTTGGAAATGTGACTAAGAATGTTTTTTTTTTCTGTGTGTTTTGCCAAACATGAAATATTGATATTCATTCAGATCGATTTAACCCAAATTTGTTTGACATAAATGATTTAATTTCAATTTGCCATTTGTCTCATCTTGTGCGTACATTAGTAAGATGCAACATAATTGCAAATTAATCGCACAGGCATCAGCTGATTGGAATTCATATTATTTAAATGTATTTCTAAATTAATACTAATTGCACTCTATTCATTAGAAATGTCTATGTAATGAAACCCCTGTATATGTAAATTGGGTTTCAATTGTCAATTCCTTTGCATATATGTCAAATAAATCCACATAAAGTATGTTAAAGGTCGTTTACATTTAACCGGATTTGGTTAACCCAGTGGGTTTAAATTTTCAATTCCTTTGAATATATGCCAAATAAATCCTCATAAAGTAGGTTAACCCGGTAAACAGTTCTAATGTAAATGCCGTATTCGGTAAAAATAATGTACCACATTTTAGAAATCGAGTCGATTTAGAAGGCATAGTCCAAACGCACCTTACGCATCGTCGTGTTCTTTCTATGAAAATTAACTTGGATACTTGTGATTTTAAAAACATTCGAATATCATTGCTTTCAAATCTCCTTTACAAGTATTGCGAAATTAAAACAAGCTAAACACCTACATTATTCACACTAACTATGTCACCAGTTCCATTTTGTGAATCCTGCAGTTGAACTAGTTTGTTCGTGTTTTAGCATTTATTTACACTTGGCAGTTTAATGTAAATTAAATTAATTATGATGATAGAGTTGAAAAGAAAATCAAATAATTAAAATCTTTCACATAAAAACTTAGATTTTGGTTACACTACATTTACGTCATACTTATTATAACAAAACTAGTATTTTATATTGTCAGTCTCCGTGGATTAGTTTGTGTTTTATCCCTTTTTCGTCTCACCATATAATGCAGAATTCCATCTATAATAACTGCCTAGTGTATTGTTGGTGAGACGAATTAGAGAATGAACAACCACAGACCTTTATAAACTTCAATTTTGGTTTGTCTTCGTTTTAATAAAACGCGTAATTTAGGTTGTCACTTCCTTGTGAATTTAGACCAATGACGTACGAAGAGAGCTTTTTAAAATAATTTATTCTCCACTCTTTTGCCTTCTAATATATTTTGTGATTTTGCGAAATATATGTAAAATTAAGAAACAAAAATATCTCTCAAAATATTTTCATTGATAAAAAAAAACAAAATTCTCTTGTGAAATTTTTGAAAAGTGAAAAGAAGCTTGTCGATCATTTGCCGTGGAAACAAATGAATCCAATAAATTTGATTTATATTTATTGATATACATATACACAACTATCACTAGATGTCGCCATAACAGTACCTAACTATAATTCATGTTTATTGCAGACATGAGGAACCAGAAGCAGATGAGAATAGTTTTCAAATATTCCATTTCATATACAGAATATTTCATTTTAGCAAAATATGAACATATTTTCCCAAAGTGACATTAAGTATGATTATCTGTTTTTTTTTATTTTTTGTTTTTGCGGAAAATTGTTGTTGGGCAAACGTTCTGAACGAACGAAAAATAATATTCTGAAATGTGAAAAACTTAAAAAAAGATTATTTATACAGAAAGATTTGTCGCTAGAGAACATTTAAATGACGGAGGCTATTTTTTCGCGTTTACCGAAATTCTAAAAACGAAAAGAATCAACGCCCACGTGATAAATGACATCCTAAATTAACTTTTCGTAATTTTTGTTTGTCTGTTTTGGTTTCGTGCGAAAAAAACAAATTTCACGTAGACCCAAAGACACAGGCGTGAAATGTTTGAAATAAAAGGTTTGTTGAAAAACATTTTCCCCTTGGTGATACTAAAAAAATGTAAAACTTGTCGAATATGTTAATTATACCAGAAAATTTTATATTTTAATTCAATTTAAAAATTGCCTATGTTTTGAATAAATTTATATATATGTTTGTTTAAATAGGAAAGAAATCAATTGATCTGTGCTGCTTTGAAAGGTGTGTCACCACAATCATAATTTAATTAATTTCTTAATCATATTCAAAAAAATAACAACAACAATATGCAGAGCCTATAAATATTTGTCTGGTATTTCTGGTTCCGTGGGTCAGATTGTTAGGTTATTTTATTATATATTTTATGATTACTAAATTATTAACTGCCAATTAATGATACAAATTTGTGTTTTTAGGTTATGTGGTATAGGGAAAAAACAAGAGAAATATTTACTAAAAAAATTCCAGAAATACTTAAAAATGCTATTTTATCAGCTGTTTGGTTGGCAATAAGTGTGGTCACCGACAAGCTATGAATATGACTAGACTTGATGTCAGCTGATATATGATTAAGGTCGTTTTACAAAAAAGCTCTCTGTTTTTATTAAAACCCCATAAAATCTTTTTTTTTTAATATCCAAACATTTTGTTTTGTTGAACTAAATACCATAAAAATTTAATTGAATAACACTACTTACTGTATTCACTTTGATCATCTGGCGTTCCATTGACCGTACCATCTGGCAACAGCTGTAAGAAGCGATTTTTTATATACAATTGTATTTTACGTGATGGACCCGATAGATGAGACACCGTCGAACGTTCATTGCGATCCAAATTATATTTATTATGTAGATTTCTAGAATTATTCAGTCTTTTGGTTTTCATGCCACCCATATCGGATGAACGTCGCACAAGACCAACACCGCCAGAGCCGATGCCACGACCACTGACGACGCCGCCGCCCATTGATGAATGTGATGTTGAAGGACCACCACTTGTATTGTATTTGGCATTTATTGTCATCGACGATGCTGATGATGCTGCGGCCGCTGAGGCGGCAGATGATGATGACGAACGTATGCTACGTTCCGTTCTGGACAAAATGGCCAGATTATGTGACGCAGAGAACTGAAATGTGGAACGTATATCGGTGGCTGGGGCCTCCGTTTCGTTTTCTTTGGTAAGGTGGATGACATTATCGTTATCGATAACTGTGCTGGGCATTAATGTCGATTGTATTTGGGCTGATGATTCGGTGGTGGTCGTGATAATTGATGGGAATGACGTTATTTCGCTTGTGGGGGTGTTGGTTGTCCATGAGTCCATGATATGAGTATTTGTTGATGATGACACGCCTTCTGTTGCGACTTCTTGTGGACTTTGTACATTATCCGTTACATTATCCACTGATGCATTTACTGTTGTTGTTTTTGTTGTACGATCAATATCGTTTTCACTAATACTATTTAGATTCTCGTTTTCCTGCTCCTTCTCACTCATCATCTCTGGACGATGATGATGATGTCGTTCCGTTTGCATTTCCAACGTTTCCATTGTGGAAACGGAAATATCTGCTTCCGCTTCTTCCTCTACTACTAACGGCTGTGGGGTTGTCGTTCGTTGTATTTCTTGTAAATCACTAAATGGTCGATTTGACTCATCGACTGTAAATTCGTCCTTTACACTACGCTGAACATGCATCTCTGTGTCGGCATGCTCGTAAGGATTTAAGACATTTAAGATTTTATCGTTTTTAATTACATTTATGGTGTCCGACGCTGGTGCAGCCATGGCCAAAGGTGGCAAAATTGTTGGCATCGCATACATTAAGCCCGGCCAATCGATAATAATCGAGAGGAGGGCACCCAACAGTGCCAGGGCCCTCCAGTCTAAACGCAGATTTCTTCGCATTTGTATAGGCTAATGGTGGTGAATGGATAATGACAGCAGCGTTTTGTAGGCAATTTTTTTACGCGCCGCCGCTGTTGTTGCTGAAGCGATTTGCTGATTGTCGTGGTCGTCAACCTTGTTGTTGTGGTTGTCGTTATGCGTTATACGCCCCAACAAGTTGGTTTTATTTAATTGTTCGTTAACAATAAACCGAACGTAAACAACAATGCAACACTGTAGGCCTAGTCACACACTACCTGTTGCCTTTGTTGTTGTTGTGGTTGTTGCTGTCGTTAAATTTGCCACTAGACCACGTAACTCCTCCTGGTTAATTGTGCGAAATCGAAATTGTTAAATAATTTAATTTAAAACTTGTTTTCTTTTAAATATTTTTTTTCTTTCAATATTTTTTTCTGTTTGACTTGAATTATGATTAAATTGGCTTTTTTCAATTTTTCTTTGACACTTCGTTTTTTTTTATAAATTAAATCGCGGGTTTAATTCACTTGAATGTATTTTTTCTGAGGTTTATTTTTTTGTTTCTTTATTTATTTCTTTTGTTATCACTATTCTGACAGCTGACATTTAGGTTACCATATTTTGGGCATATCTTTTGTACATCACCAAAGTTTCACAGTTGAGTTTGATAAATCGTTTATGATTTTCATCTTCGTCTTCCTCTTTGATAATGCATTTTTCAAATTCAACTGTCGTTTTCATTTTACGGTACATTTGAACAGCACGAGCGTGACCGTAACTGACGGTTACTACTAAGGCGTTCCGATGTTAGCTACCGCTTATTTATTTTTCCCCTCTCCTTTGGTTAGGTTATTTTCTTTCGTGCTCTTGTCGTTTTAGAAAGTGATCACTGAATTAATATTTTGCACAAAAAGATTTTCATTAAACCGTGATGATTTTTTGTTTGTAATCATAGTCTTCTTCCCCGCAGTGAAGGTCGTCGTTTTGAGTAGCTGTAATGAAAAAGAGAAGAAGAAGAAAGATTGTATTAAAAAACCGGTCAAAATTAATCATAAAAAATATATGGTAATACATTTAAAAAGATTAAAAAGAGATAATACAGGCAGCCTACAAAATTATTTTAGCCAAGGAAGATTTACACGTGATATGTCACCTTAATTACATCACAAAATACATGTTAAGACTTCACTTAAATAATATCTTAAAATACCGATAAATTGCCGCTGACAATGTCAACTGGGATCTTGTCTTGGTATTTTTTTGGCATTGTTCAAATAAAACATGTTTTCATTGAAACACGAAGATTTTAATTCGTATAGGCAGTGATAAATGGTTTGTCAATGGTTTCCGCTACGCCTTGTTTTTAAGACGGACCAAAAAAGTCGACCATAATCAAGTTTACAAAAAAAGCAGCCCTTCTAGTCACAGGTGGAAAATATTGATAATTACCAGACAATTATAATGAGTTAAAATACGCGTCTGCCTTAAAGGCGATCATTAATGGAGGAAATATCTATTAATAATTTTGAGCATATTTAAATGGGCCTTTATGAGGTGCTTAATGTGAGCCGTTTTATTAGTGTGCGATCTCTTTGATAAAATTTGAAATGTTTTTTTTTATTATTAAATTAATTCAACCTACACATTTTCCTACGCATCAACGGAAGCGAAATTAGATACCTCATTTAGCTATCATTAGTTATAATTATGTGTAAATGATAGCAGATTAATATGATTTACAAAATCTTTGATATATAAACAGGATTTACAAAAACATGAAATTATGACAGACAGCTGTGAACAATGAATTCCTATCTATGTGGGTTCAATCTAATGTACGCAGTTTTGTTTGTGTAAATATGTAAGTAAAGATCAGCTGACTGGTGCATAAAATTATTTTATAGACGAGATGAATGGTTTATATTTATTATAAGATTTCATGAATAGAAAATATTTAAATTAAGCGATGGTATATTTTATATTTAAAACCAAAATTGAAAGTTATTCTAATACACATTGTTTAAGACTAAGGATACATTTACACACAAAACGCTTGTCCTGAGATGTTGATGAATTAAAAAAAAATTAGTCAAAAAGCTTTGTTTCCATAAAACATTTTTATACAACCTTTTAAAGTATAAATTGCTAATTGAAATTTTTAATTTATTATTTATTTTATTATAGATACCCTATTATTTAAAATGTAAGTATCAATGAAAAATTGGCAGTATATTCAGACCTGTTCTGTAATCGATAATCCATAATTTTAATATAAATTTTAAAAAATGTTTAAAAAGAAGATATATCAGATCAACCTTTAGCTAATATTTAAGTAGAAATGGGTTATAATAAGTTTATTTAAACGAATATAAATTTGAAATGTTTCTTAAAAGTGGATTTGATAGTAAAATTATAAGGATTAATAATTTGATTTTTAATAATTTGATTTTGATTTTCGATCATGATTCTTTTTATTAAGATACGTGGTAACATCGGCAGAGGTGTATAATGAAAATCATTAGGAGCGTTTAGATTTACGAAATCCACTCGATCTGAAATGTCACTCCCATACCGTAACAAATATAATCCATTGGATTTGTGAACACGCTATATGTATTCGCTATGGAATTGACATTTGATATCGATTGGATTTAGTAGTATAAACTTGCTCATATATTCAATATCCAACTTTCGTGAATTAGAGATTAAATTAGAGTTGTATTCGTGGCAAAATATCGCATGTAAACCTCAGGTTAATACACCATTGAATATAAACTCTGATAATTTCATTTTAATTCTCATAACATTACTGTTTATAGAGCTACCAGGTCACACTTCAATTTGCATTTAAATATAAACTCTGATAATTTCATTATAATTCTCATAATTTTACTGTCTACCTAGAGATACCAGGCCACACGTAAATTTGCCTGTATGTTTCTATTAAAATTTTAATTTGTATAGAACGGCATTTACATTAGAACTTTTTTACCGGGTTAACCTACTTTATGAAGATTTATTTAATTGAAAAGTTAAACCCACTAGGTTAATGAAATCCGTTACAATGTAAACGTACTATAGGTATAGTAATCATTAATGTTTGGAGACAATTAATTACTGTTTTGTTTTAATGGTTTTAGATATTATGAAATCCCTTAATATTAGTTTGTTTTTAGGCGGGTCACATGTTTATTATTTAAACAGCTGTTTTGGCATACAAATTCATTTTAACAGATTTATCTTTCAAATGTAGCAGCTTTTGAATTAGAATATTCAAGAAAAATGCTTATAGATTTTAACAAAAAAAATATGTGTTTGCCCAATTACAAAAATAATTTAAATTAAGACATTTTGCCAACAACTTAAGTCAGTTTTAATAAAAAAAAAATACTATTAATATTTTATTAGGAACTAGACTTTGAAAAACCACATGGTAAATATTTGACTTTAAACATTACCAAACAAATTTACAATAAATTTAAATTCTTGAAATTAATTACTATTAAAAAACTTTGACAAATAAAACCATTTGTTTAATTATTTGTTTTAATTGTTTGAATGAAAACACTTGCCAATTAAAAGAACGGCTAAATTGAAACAAAAAAAAAACTATACAAGTTTTAAAAACTGTCACCATGCCATAGATTGTTGACGATGACAGTGAAATAATAACGTAAAAAATATTAAATCAAATGCCATGGCTTAATTGAGGAGAAGACAACACAATTAAGAAAATCTAAAAAATAAAATTCTAAGATAAAAATTCCTAAGGAATTTATTTATAAATTTATGTACATACATATATGAATTTATTTCCGTTTTATTTTTTGCTTTCAATATTTTTTATTTTATTTACTAATTTATGTTGTAAATTCACCCATCATCACAGTTGTCTGATGGTGCATAGCCACCACCCAAGGCACACAGATTTTACAGTCATGGGAACTTAATTAAGGAAATATGCATCAACAACAACAACATGAACAGAAAAAATTGCAAAAAACGAAACATTTTTTTAAAATTAAGAATAAAAAACACAATATCTAAAAATAATTGAAATTACGAGAATTAAAAAAAAACTACCGACCGACACTCACACACTAGCTAAACATGCGTTTATTATGCAACGATGCGGCACAAAAGACAAAACAAGTTTGTCCCAAAAAACAAAGCGTTTGCACGCAAACCTTTACATAGAGTGTTTATTTTCTATATAGACAGAGCGACGAGGGAGGAGTTGAGAGGTTTCGAAATGATAATTGACAGTTTAGTATAGGTGATTTCCAATACACGATTTGGTTAGTGAAGGGAATGACGAAAAATTGTGATCGTGTAAACATGGGTTTAGTTAGGGTTGCAAAGATCGCATTCGCATGGCACAATAAATAGGTAGTCCATTTAGCGCAGCTGACTATTCGATTACATGTCAAAGTCCGTAGTTTCTACTTGAATTCGAGTTCAATGTTGCCAACCATAACAAAAAAGTGGTGCCAAAAAATTAACTTGCATTACCAAATAAACAATAATGAGTCTCAATTTAATTTGCAATTTTTTCTGGAATCTCTTTCTCCCCCTTAGAGGCGTGTAATATTTCCGCAAGGGAAATTAATGTCAAAATATAGACTCAATTAAAAAATTTGTCATGTACAACAAGTGGCAGATGACAAGCATATCTAGTCTATATATATTTTTTTGTGCCAGCCACAAATCACATGGCCAAGTAGAGGTGGTTTTCCCATAATACCACCATTAGCATTCAAAAAGGGGACCAGGGAAAGGGAAATTCTCACATCATACACAAAATATTATCATTGATGAAAACATTGGGCCATTACTACATACCGGTCGGGCTAAGACGACACATGGTCGCCGGCAAAAAAGTCCGTATTTTATTTTTATTATCGTTTGTTACACTTTTTCAATTTAATTTGGTTTTGTTGAGATATTGCCAAAAAACAAATTTTCCTCGAAAGCAAAAAAAAAAAAACAGCAACAAAAATTTGCACAATTAGATAAACCCAAAAATATGTAAAAGCAACAAATATGTAAAAGCAACAACAAGGGACACCTTTATACGGCATGCATCCACTGCTCACTCAAAGACACACACACACATACACACACCAGGCGGTGGCATGTATTATTTGCAAGTGGTGGGTATATCGATTCCGCATAATTCCGATACATACTCACAATTTTTTGAATATGTACCGACTGACTGACTACGTTGCTGTTGCATGTTAACATTAAAAAAAATGAGAGAAGCAGCAGCAGAAAAAAAAAACAATTTCACTTTTCCCCTGTCTGTGACTCGAAATAATTTCACTTTCTTTAATTGCGTAAAAAATATGTGTGATTATTCTCAATTGCCGGTTGAATGTTTTTTCTCTCTCTGATTTCTTTTAAAAATTGTTTTACGTAGACGACACACATCTTATTATCCGTTGGGTTGCACGGTGTGGTATCTGTCATTATCTACTTGTCACCCGCCTTCTTGTTAGAGGAGATAAAACATTCAAGACACTTGACGACGCTCGAGATTCTATGCGGGATGTAATTAAAACGCACTAAATTTTCGAAAAACAATATAATACAATATGCGTAATGTGTACGATTGTGGAGTATCGTTGCACTCTGTTTCTAATCTTTTGGCGGTTTTTTAGAGTGGTCGAAATTTCTTTCGATTTTATTTAATTGATTTCGTTGCTAGTTTCAATTTTCGTTTATTTTTTTGCTTTACATGCAATTTAACCTACAAAACTATATATAAAAACCCCGACGAATGTCTTTGCAATGACTGGCACGAGTAGAACATTAATCAAACTCAGCGAGACTAAAAGTAGCAATTAGCCGTTTGTCAAATGGTAAGACAAAAACAACAACGACAACAGAAATAAAATTGAAAATACTACACTCGATTATGCAAAGTTTTTAATAAAAGAAAACCAAAGTCATTGACCCTTAATCGTACAACAAAAAATAATGGAAAATTCTATGTGAATTGCCATTGTCCATGCGTCGTAATTTAAGGTGGAATGCCAACACTGTCATTTATGGAAGATTTACATGAGTTATCGTATTACAGAAAAACAGCTGAGGAATAAGGATAATAGAGAGGACATCATCAAGCCAAAGCTTGAACAAAAGAGACATTGACACTTAATTTAATAAAAGTTATAAGGTCTATTAACTTTAAATTAATTTAATAAACTTAAAATTTCATCACCTGTCGAACTTTACAATTAAATAATTCTATTGTGAACGGCAAATACTTAACTAGTGATCCCTATATCACATGCTGTTGGAATGGGAACCTAAGATCGTGTTTAGACTATAGCTTTAATTGTGATAATGTGCATTATCACGATTTAATTGCCAAAAATGCATCATTTGTTCTAATAGTACCGAAAAGACAACGCATTTTACTTCAAAATGCGTTAATGACAAAAAATTTAAATTTGCTTTATAAGGAATATTACTATAATTGAAAACAACATATGATTTTATGAATTTTTGGCCTAATGAAGAATAATTATTATTAGAATTATTAAATTATTGATTAGGAAATTGCCATAGAAATTAATAATGTATATGTAAACAAATAACAGCTGACTGTCAATTTTAAATCATTTTTATACTATTCTGAACAGCTAAGATTTCATACCCTGATTTAGAAATCGAATCGGTTTGGGATGCATAGTCTAAACGCACCTTAAATTAAATCAATTATATTTACGAAATACTGAAACTCACTCTTGCTGTTCAGACGTACCTTACCGTTTAGACATACCATGGAGAGATATTTATTACAATGCACAGAATAGAATATTTTGCAATTGTGCAAAATATGGATTGAAAAAATGCCACAACATATAACAGCTTACAGTAAATTGTATATGATTTTAATACTAGTCTAGTCTGTACCTCGATTTAGATGGCATAGTCTAAACGTGCTTTAAATTAAAGGAAAGTCGTATTTTATTTTAAATCAAGGTCTAATAAAAAGCAAGACTGGTTTTTACCAAACATTCTATTAACTGAGATTATGAAAATTTACAAAAAAACTTACAAATTGTTTTTCTCTAAACATTAGCTTAATTATGTATGTCAACAATCATCAGCTGACTGTCATTTATATCATCATTTCAAGGTATGTCTAAACGGTTAGAACGGGTTTATATATAACTTTTGATTAAAGGGACAATCAGGAATAAGTAAACAGTAATGGTGTGTTTCTGGATTTCATCAATGTAATATATGTAGAATCGTATACATCATTTGGGTTTTATTGAAACATGTTTATGTACATATATGACAAATGAAGGGGTCTTTCGTATTGTCATAACGATTTATATTTGGAACAAAACCTTAAACCAAACGTTGACAAAATGATAATAAAATCTAAATTTTTGTTTTCTTAATTTTTTTTTCAGAAATATTTGTCTTTAAAAAGAATCTAAAATTGACAATTTAAATGCCGAGTGTATTTGAAATGCGTTTCTTTTAAACAGTGCATACGTATAAATATTTACTCTTTGCAATACACTTCATACTTACAATTGTTTTACAGTGTGTACTACACTTAAGACATTTGGGCTGTATAGGCCGTACTTACACCACTCAACAAAAAGGCCGTTCTTGTAATTTTTGCAATCGAGAGAAAATATAGGGCTCCTTAAGAAGAGAACACAATGAATATTTGTCGACAAGCGCCAAAAATAATACAGCAAATAATTTGAAGCTCATTTTCAAAAGGTAAACTTGAAGCTGTTTTCGTTATCACTGATATTAAAACGGATAGTTATTTGTTTTTAAATTAATTTTCCGAAATCAAAGCGATAAGGGAAGTAATCGCATGTGTTGCCTTGTGTTCACTATGCCAAACTAACTTTTGTTCTGTGAACAAATAAAAAAAAATTTTGGTGCAAAGTTTTCATTATGTTAAAATATTAACACAAATTATTGTTAACCAGTTGATAGATCGTAAACATCGATTAAACACAAGCGGGCAAGCAATTGTAAAATCGTTTCGTTTAATAAACTATGATTTAATAAGTGTTCGGGTCAGAGAAAGTCCCATAAAATCCATTTATTTGTGCTGTTTATGTTTATTCGTGTAAAAACATTTTAAATTTGACAAATTTTCAGAAAAACACACGAATTATACATTTATTTAATTTGCCAAAAATTGACACAACGACGAACCTACAAAAAGGTCAATTGGATGGGGTGCTTTCTAGATTTTTTTGGTTTTTGCAATTTATTATAAATTTTAAAATATTAATTTCAATGGAAATATGAACAAATGTTTTTTGTTGTTGCTGACATTGTTGTATTTTCACAGTACAATGTCATAAAGCGATTCTAACAAATATTATTTTTACTGACAGTGGCAATGACCTTTCAGTATATGTACAATGTGTGTGTGTGTGTTTGGGCAAACATTATTGTTATTTTCGAGATGAAATGAAAAGCAATACTCTTGGGTTCTTTGTCATCGTTGCTATTTCTAATGGTCACCAGAAACCAAGCAAAATAAAAAATAACATTCGTTCCATTCAATTCAAAGCAATTTGAACCGAGAGAGAGGGAGCGAGAAAAAACGCACTTGTTGTCATGTTATTTTATACCATCGTAAATGCCTCCACTACTGGAAGAGAAGGGACCAAAAACCGAACAACCGGTGACCGGCAAAAAGTCGTAAAACGTTTGAAATCAATTGAAATTGTAACACACGTACGTGTACAACAGCAGCAGCACAATAATGGCACACTCACTCACTATACGCTCAAGCACGCACCACACAGCCGGCAGCACACCTCCTTCTTCATATCCAAACACACAACGTAACATGTGGACCCACTACTGCTACTCGTATTTGTATGTATGTGAAGTCCAGAGTGGAGACAAAAGAATGTGAAACATAAAGAGCTGTTTTATGTTTCTGAATCCAACAACCAAAGTACAAATATTATTATTTTTTTTGGATTTTTATGGGCGGCATGTGTACATGTCTGTCTGTCCGTCCGCCCATCCATATGAAAGTACTCTGATTTGCAATACACACACACAAACAAACTATATATTTACTAGTTCCAACTACTGTCGTCCAACATATCGAATGGTACTGAGCTGTCATTACTTCTGCCGCTGCCGATGTTGTTGTTGTTACTGTCACCTGGTGCTGTTGTTGAGCATATTTTTAGAACTTTTTTTGTCTTTCTATTTAGCAAAGGTGACGACAACGTTTAACTTAACATAAAAAAGAAGAAGAAATAAATATTTATGCATGCTTATGCGTTATGTTCTAAAGAAAATACAATGGGTTTGATGGGATTGTAAACGAGAAAGTTATATAAGGAATAAGGACTTCTTTCAATGGCGTAAATTTTGAAAGAAGCTCCACTTTATGGCATTATATTCTAATCATGATACAATAATAGGTTAGGTTAGGTTGAAAAGAGGGGTGGATGATACCACCACATGTCCAACATGAGAAGGACATACACTTAAGCCATATGAGGCCTGTTGTGCGCTCTAGATGTGCGGAGAAAGTACAAATCAAGAATTAGTGAAAGTGTATATTAATAAAGAAAAACATTTGGGTTTGATTCCCTATGAATCTAGGAATTCCGTGTTTTTTGCGAACTCCTTCAGTCTATTCCATTCACACCCCCTCAGATCGCTTAGTCCGTGAAGAGTGTCATTTCCCAAGAATTGTCTCCGAAGGTATGTAAAAGCTGGGCAATGGCATATGAAATGTTCCAGCGTTTCACTGTCTTCCCCACACGCTCTGCACTCGTTACTTCCTTCGCATCCAATCTTGAGTAGATGTGCCTTCAGGCATAGGTGTCTCGTCAGAACACCCGTCAGTCGGCTTATTTCTTTTTTGTTTAGCGTTAGGATTTGCTTAGTTTTGTCTTCACTTGGGTCGCCCCATAAGATTTTGGTGATTTTTCCTGTCCCATCATTATCCCAATGGGTTTTGTGGGTCTCATGTGCCCATACAATAATAAGGTGATTTATCAAAAAAATATATATTCGTTTTTTTACCCAACCATCTATCACATGATATGAAGTAATATTTTACATGGCTGGCAACATTGCACACCGAATTTAAGTAGAAATTAAGCACTTTGACAGTTAATCGAATCGTCAGCTGCCCTGACTTTGAGATATCTTTATAAGATTAATTCAAAATTGAGAACTTCATGACATTTTGAAAATACTATCAGCTGATATACTGGCTGGTCTTATAAATGGTCTTGCCCCTTAATAATTTAGTCTACCATGCTTTGCGATCACAATCCGAAGAAATGTACTGTTTTGCTTCTGCGATTACATAGCTTCAATATTTGTACGACCCATTATTTTTTACGCTGCAAAACAAAAAAAAACGAAACAAAATGACAACAAATACAACAATACAATATGTTGTGGTTTGTTTTAGCATAGAAAATACTTGTTGTACTTTTGAGTATTTGCATACATTGGCGGACATTATTGGTACCGTGACTGTTTGTTTTATGGGTTCCAACCAAAAAAAAAAAAAAAGTAACATCAACAACTAAACATGCTAAAAGTAATGAATGACACAACACGCGATATCAAGATGAGATTTTAGCTTTTTTAATCTATTTCATTTGTTCGTTTTTTTTTTTTGGTTTTTTTATTGGACCCAACATTGTATTATTTTGTTGTCACAAAAAAAAAAATAATTTTAGATCATGGGTATTGAATGAAATATCTTATGTTTTCTCTGAATGTGTCTGTGAACGTTGTATTTTTTCTGTACTTCATGACAGGTGCGTCAAATGTGGCATTTTCGCAAAAAAAATCTTTTTCCTAGGGCATCAGCTGCTTTCTGTGTTCAGTGTGTGTGTGTGTCAATGACGTTTGAAGAAACAATGACAATTCACCAAAAAATCTAGGAAATTAAAATAATTTTTCTTTTATAAAATTCCAAAAATATTGGGATTTGTTTGATTAAATTTATGATAATGTTTACTTAATACCGACGACGGATAATCTTCAAATGACATATTTATGAACGTATTGTTTCACCTGACACATGGGGGAAATAAAGATCTGTCAAAAAGTCAATAAGTTCTTGATTTTATTTATTTTTTGCTCTGATAAATTTTCACACCATTCAATTAGGCGAGAAATTAATGCATTTTTCTTTATTATTTGTTGCTTTTGGGCTTTGCCCGCATTTCGCCACAATGTATTATTTTTTGACGAATTCTTCAAATCCTATGAGGCGCATTGCATGAACATACGTCTGTCACACTTGGCGTCCAAAATAGATTTATGAGTGAAGACATTTAAATAGAAATTGTTAATGCACTCGGCGTGTTGGTATTTGGTTTGTCAATTGTTAAAAAACAAAAATCATAAACATATGCACATGGTTGTTTTTGTTGGTGAAATTAAATTCTAAAATTACCGACAAACGAGTGAACACAAAAAAAAACCTATAAAGTTTTACATATTTTCATTTAAAATACCTTCAGTAGCTCTAAACCAATTATAATAATATAAAATTTTACCATCGTCTTAACTTCTTTTACAAACATAATTTAATTTCAATTTTCATAAAACAAAAAAACGTAGTGTTGGATATAATAAAAATAACACCAAGCGGCTGCCTTTGAATTTGAGTGATTTTTATGACCAACTATAAAATTAAAAAAAAAATACTTTACTTCTTTGCATATTAGATGAGTCAACACAACGCCGAACCGTTTTAAAGGTGCAACTGGTACGTTTTGCCATATAAAAAAATTAATTAAATATTTAGATATTTAATGGCAGTAATTTGTAAGACAGGTTCTAACAAAATCATAAAATAATAATAATTGAATATTTTATTGTTGCCTAAATTGTAGATATACTCGAGATAAATAATGGAGGCAAATTGTGAACTTGTTAAAATCGTGGCACGCTTGGATTTATACGAAGCACTTTAAGTGAATTTACATCCTTGTCCCCGTAAAGGTAAACAAATATCAGCTGACTGTCTTTACATATTTTTAAAACTAGTCGTAATCTACGATTTATAGTGTGTTTAGAATATTCGATTTTAAAAAATATTTTTTCGACCATCTGTCAATATTTATCATGGTTGGCAACACTGCACGTCGAATACAATAGAAACCATGATGCAATAATAAGGTGATTTATCACAACAACAACCTTTTTTTTGTCTCGATCATCTGTCAAATTTTTCCTTATAATATTTCACATGGTTGGAAACGTTGCACATGGAATTCAAGTAGAAATTACGCACTTTGTCAGTTAATCAAGACATCGGCTGCTCTAAATGGACTACCTATTCATTGTGCCATGATAGAAACTATGCTCTTTGACAGTTAATTGGATAGAAAGATGCGTTAAATGTGCCATGAAATCATGTACATCCCAATCAGCTGATTATTGTTGACATACACAGTTGAAGACGGTAATGTTCATGTAAACGTTTAAACTGGTGAACAAATGCTTGTTATTGTTCCAACGTGTATATATTTTTCGAAAATTGTTTTATTCCCGATTTTTCAAAAAGACTTTGCCAATTTTGGTACTATTTCAAAGCGATGCAATTTTCCCTACCAACCAGTGTTGGATTTGATTAATAATGTGATTGTGATCATGATTTGAGATCTGAGATTAAATATTTTTGATTTGGATGATTTAGCAAATAAATCGAAATAATGCCTATTAACATCTTCAAAGTTGTAGTGTAAATACGCTATTAATTTCTAAACAGCTGATAGTAAAAGCAGCTGAAAATAGTGTCATATATACGTTATATTTTTATGGAAACTCCAAAATATGTCCTGTCATTTCAAATAAAGAAAATTAGAATGGATTATTTTACAGAATTTTTCTTAAAAAAATATAAAACCACCACAAAAAACAACTCTCAACCAAAAACCTACCGCAATTTAAATTCTCCAACCTTAAGTTTGTTTTCTTTTTTCACGTACGCGAATTCCTAAGTATAACCTTTGCACAAAAGTCATTCTGTCCAATCAGGCCAACTACCAACCAAGTAACTACAACAACAAAAAACAATATTAACATTGACTTTGATAACCGTAAATTATCAAATTAGCTGATGTTTAATGAATAACTTAAATACACAGCTTTTATAAAGAAGCCACATGTATGAGAGGAGCGAGCACATGTTGCAACCACAAAAAAAAAACAACAAGCTGGTTTTCTTCATTCATCAAGCCAAAAAAAAAATCTTACATATTTTTTGTAAGTTAATATGATTGACTGGAGCCTATAATTAGAGAGAAGATGGAACTTCAAAAAAAAAAAAAAAAAAAAAAAATAACCAATGACCACGAGTAGGCTCAGTTCGGCAAATTTGTTGAACATAAATTAGAGGTTTACAAACATTTGGTTATGTTGTGATATTTACTTTCTTTTTGGATTGGGGAAATTTTCCTTCGTGGGTTTGACAACAATGGATAACAGTTGTGAAAACAATGATCAGCTGATTTGACAGAGGTGTGTCTTACCATGGCCTAAGTTCTTGGGTGGGCACTAAAGCAAGCCTTAAAGTGCTTTTAGATTTAGAATTATCGTGACGTATACGTTATGGAATTGACTTGAAATCGAGTGGACTCATTTTTGTTTGTTTCCTCTTGTGAAGCAAGTTTGCCGTTAAAATAAATAAAACTATGTTAAATCATTGTTTTGACGGAGTTTAATAAAGTACAGTTTAATAAAGTAGTTTAATAAAGTATGGCGTTGCCAGAACACAACGCACACTTTGATGTTTATGTTAGCGAGAGGCGTTGCCAATTACATTTTGGCATAGGAAATATTCGCTAATTTCAATTATCTTATTTTTTGTTCGTTTTCAATTTGACCTTACCCTCAAAATTACTTGACAGACCTTCATATACCTGTTCCTATTTTATTCGTAAAAGCTTAATTGAAGATTTTTTTTGGTATGGGGTTTCTCTCTCTCTATCTCTTTTGTCGTTCCACAATTGTAACAAGTGTTTTATTTCGTCAGCAGCAGGTGAATTGATTTCAATTTCAAAACCGGTTTAACCCAAATTCTTTTTACAAAATCACCCAAAAACAAACAAAACAAAAAATAAATAATGTTTGTTGCCAGCCAAAAAAAGTGGAAATAAAATCAGCTGCGAATACAAGAAAAAATAACAGACAACAACAAAACCACAAAGCTAAAATGCAAATTAAAGATTTTTTTGTTTTGAAATTTTGGTCAACACCGGTGATTAGTTCAGTCAATATAGCATTTGGAGCCATTTGTTGTTATTTTTTGGCAAACATAGTCATGAAATTTAATAGGAATTTTTTTGTTTGTTGTTTTTGGTTACAGATATTGTAATAAGAAACCTGAAAAAAACATAACCGATAAGAAAACGAACAACAATACTTTTGTAACAAATTATCCACAAGAATGTCGGACGAACAACAAACTCGAAAAATAGACATGAGTCCATAGGCCAATGGCGGCAAATCCGTTGATTTATATCTCACCATCTCACCAAAAAGGGTAGCTAGAAATGATGTTGGTATAAAATTTCGGTTATACGATATTCGATATTCATTTCGATATAATTATATATGCCCGTCTTCCATAGATCATTGTTATGCTCTCTTAGCAATCACCTGTGCGACTTGTTTGTGCTGTCATTAGACCAGACGTTATTAATTTGCATGGATTAATTATGATGACAGTTAAACGGGCACAAAATTTAAATTTCTTTCTGTTGGAAATAAAACAAAATAAAATTCGAGCATGTGAAAACAAACACACACACGCACACCAACAATTAATTGCAAATCCCATTGTATGGTTAGAAACTAGATTTGCCAAATTAATAGAGCTATCAATATTCAAAACAATCAATAATAATAATCATTTATTTCAGATTATCGTATCATTATTTATATCAGACAACAAAAAACTAAGAGTGTTAATTTTTCATAAACAAAAAAAAAACAACAATAATTTTTTTTTTGTTTTGTATGGATTAATAGATTTTGGCCTTTTTTATTAATGAACGGGTTTTTATTTAGTAGAGCAGCGATTATGTTAGTTTTCCAAACATTTTACTGATTATATATTGGTGGTTCCCCAACACATACATTTTTCCTATTCCCAATATTTTTCTTTTTCAAATTATTTCATTAAAATAATATTCCTATTTTTATTTAGAAAAAGCTCAACAGTCTTCAATAAAAGTAAATTTAAACAGCTGATATGCATTTTGATATTGTAACCAGAGACCTAGACATTTTAATATGGCAATCATGTCGATTAACTGTCAAAGTGTGTAGTTTCAATTTGAATTCGATGTGCAATGTTGCCAACCATGTGAAATATTACTAGAAACAATTTGAAATATTACTAGAAACAGATGGTCGGGTAAAAATCAGATGTTTTTGTTTTGGTATATCACCTTATTATTGCATCATCAGATCAGATGTTCCTCAAGTTTGATTCTGTCAGTATCTGTTATTGTGAATTTACTTTAACATTTTTTGACATTAAACTTGAAAAAAGATAGTTTTTGGCTTTATTAAAAAAACAAAACAAAAATATTCAATAAAGGTAAACAATTCATCACAAACAACTGCTCATTGTTAAACAGTCGATATGCATTTCAATAGCCTGACACCAATCCAGGAAGATCAGCTGTTTCTTAAGATTGCTGTCAAAATCTTTTATTGACTTCACAAAATTTTGACATAAAACATCTGAAAAACAGCTGTTTTTCGTTTTTTTGGGTGATATTATTAATAAGTCGTATCTAGCCCTAAAAGCAAAACGATATATACATTAGAACTTTTTACCGGTTTAAACTACTTTATGAGGATTTATTTGACATATGGAATTAACAATATAAACCCACTAGGTTAACGAAACACAGTACAATGTAAATGTACTATAAGCAATTTTTTACAGAATTATTTGTCAATGTAGTCACGTTTTTTTGGTAAATATCCTCAATTTTATCTTCTACTCGTTAAATTATGAGCACGTGTTTTAATACAACTCATCTTTAAAATGTTATTTTCATTAAATAATTTAACTGAATATAATCAGCTGTTACTCTATTTTGCTTACTTTTTTCCATGGCACAATGAATAGGTAATGATTTTGGGGCATCTGATGTCTTGATTAACTGTCAAAGTTTATAATTTATACTTGAATTCGATGTGCAGTGTTGCCAACCATGTGAAATATTACATGGAACAATTTGACAGATGATCGAGACAAAAACAAAGGTTTTTGTTTTGATACATCACCTTATTATTGCATCATGCTTTTTTCAGTATCCGTAGGTTTGCCCCAAGGCCTACTAAAAATGTCATCCAGGGAGATCAGCAGGATATTAGCTGTTCATCAAGTTTGTTGACAATATTCATTATTTATGAAAGTCAAAATTTTTGACATTCGGCTTGAGAAAGAAACAGCTGATTTTCGCTTACTTGAGGACTTTATTAAAATATCTTGGTTTGCCCTACATTAATATTAAACCACATGTGTGGTTCTGAAACTTTTAAGACTGGCATAAGATGACCTAATTTCCCTGCAATTATATTTTATTATTATTTTAAAATGTCAAAAACATATGGCTTATCAACGATTGCAATTGTGGTTTTCTGATGAGCTCCAAATTGTCAAAATATTGTCAATGGCGCCACATGTTGTAATTTGTCTTTTGTCTCTGCTATGGGTGGTCTCTACAAAATTCGAATAAAATAAAAAAAATATGAAATCCGCTTTAAAGCTTCTCTGAATAGCTTGATAAACTGTTGCAATTTGTCATCTCTTTGGAGGCTACTGTTGCTGTCACATGATGAGAGCCGTTTCAATTTGTGATATTTAATTTGAAGATTTTTTTGTTTTGTTTCATGCCATCACTTGCTTGATAAATTTCATCTTTTGTGTGTGTGTGAGAGAGTTTTTGGTTTTGTTGTCATCATCCTATTGTCTTATTAATTGTTGTTTTCATGCCATGGCATTGTCACATTGTTTGTTGACATTACTATTGACACTTGTACCGTGCTACTGCGTAGACATAGAAGAGGGTAGCGTAGAGTGTGTGTGAGATGCAGCAGCAGCAGAAGCAGCAGTAATGTTTATTTAAAATCGGGAGAAACAACAAAAATATAATAAAAAACGCATAAAATACAAGAGCAAGGGAATATAATAAAAGAAGAAATGTAATTGAGCTGTGATTTTAGGAAAAAAAAAGAGAAAAAAATACTGCTGTGTCTGTCTCTCTGCTTGTCTCTTTGTGCAAAGAAATGTCATTGCAATTGAACTAAATATTTAAAAAAAAAATTCAACTTCCGCTAGTTAAAAAATTGAGTAAAAAACTACGAGGAACAACAACACCAAATCTAAGTGCTATTATTTTGGGGGCCTTGCGACAATGCGTGCTTTTTTGGGTACCAAAAAAAAAGATTAAATGTGAAATTTAATTCGTTTATGATTTTGTTTTGTTTGGGGTTTTTGTAGATCATTTACAAAAGATTGGGGTTTTTTACGACTCGTTGTCTGCTCTAATGAATGAATGGGAAAAACCTCGTTACACATTACAGTTTGTGGTTTTTCGTTTTTTTTTTCACGTTACTGTGCGTAAATCACTGACGTTTTCAGTTTTAGAATTGAACGATGGATCGATCGATCAATCTGTAAATGATTGTTTGTTTCTTTGGTCCATTGATCATTTGGAAGTATGAAATGAAGCAGGCGGATTCCTATAAATAGAGGAAACACATCAACCCACTAACCAAGTGATCGTTTTGCCAAACCTCAAGCGGTTGCTGTTAGGTATCATAGCATTTATTTATGTTTTGTAGCTACCAACGAACACTTGGATTTTTATATGAAGAGGATCTGTGGTTTGAGGTTAATGTATGAGGGCATGTAGCCACCCAACCAAACATAACCCAAACAAATGACACAAATAGTCGCATTTTCACTTCCCCCTCACCCCCACCACCACACTTCGTTTGTGTGGTCTTGTTTTGTTTTAATTACATTAATTTGGAGGTTTTATTTTGGAGCTGCTTCCAGACATTTTTCATTTCATTTCCTTTTTTTGGTTTTTTATTGGTTTCAAAATTTATTGCGGGTGTTACAGCAATTGTAGTTTAGTTCGGAGTAATAATTATTCCTTAATTACATCAACAAAAAATGATGAGGAGGAGAAAAGATGTTGTAATAGTTTTATTTTGTTGTTGTTATTGTTTGTTCTCAAAAACCTAAACAAATTGTAAATTTATTTGCTTACCTTAGTAACAAACAAATTTATGATCTAGCCAAAAAAAATCGATGAGGAGGAGGTTAATAATTTTTCTATTAAGACCTCCAAACAAAAAACCAACGAATTGTTTGCATTATTGTTTGTTGGCCAAGTGATTTATGATTAACGGAAAACTGCACTTATTTATGTTTTGAATCAATAAAATATACTACTGGAGATCGTCCACTTTAAAAAAAAAAAGTGGCCACTCTTTTTAATTGAGGAGGCGGAGGACGATGATGCTGCAAACTGACCCCCATTCCCAACACCAAATATTTACATTTACCAAATAATTGTGTTGTATTAAAATTTATAGATTTAAATGTGGGTCATTTACGGTTGCTAGGCCTCCAAACAGAAAAAACACATTTTTTCATATAAATTAAACACAAAAATTTTGAGAGTTAATGTGGTTCAGTGAAACAGTTTTTTTGGGGCGGTAAATTAACTTAAGGTGAACGCACACACACATATTTATGTTTGTTATGACATGCCTACATATATATGTAGATAAGTTTCACATGTTTTACTTAGACCAAATTTGTTGTTCATTTTTTTTCTACACTCAAGTTAATACTGAAAATAAGCAGTAATGACCCAGATAAACGAGGCAAATACTGACTGACGTAGAGGTGTGAAAATCTGAAAGCAAATCCCAAGATACAATATTTCATATTTTTGTTGTTGTTGTGTTTAAGAAAACAATTTTTTGCAAAAAAAAATCCAAGTCACGTTGAAAAAATGTGAATATGCTATGATGCTACACATGACGGTGAGTCAGAACAGAGAAGTTTTTTTTGGGGAAAACAAGTTAATATATAATAGAAACATATTTTTCAAATACTGGATATAAGGATAATAAGTTAGACCTTTTCAAAAGGAATGTTAAATTGTGAAATAATTCACGGCTGACAACGAACAGCTGTTTGCTGTACAAGAACCCAAGGCCCAGGAATTCCATTAAGAAATATAAAGAAAGTCGAAAATTTAGGTTTTAGAAATAACAGCTGATTTTCGCTAGCTGGATGACCGTATTAATGGATCCTATCAAAAAACCTTTTTTTACAAAAATATACCATTCAATTCACCCATATTTACAATAAATGGTACGTTTTAATAATATATGTCTAATGTAAACATTGCTTTGCAATAATTATGAAAATGTCAGCTATAATGCATAAACAGCTGACTGCATGAGTCGTACCAGTTGAAGGCATACTGTTAAATTTTTAAAGCATACTGTCAATTTTGAACCATTTTCCCGACCATCTATCAAATTTTATTCTAGTATAAATTCACATGGTTGGCAACATCGAATTCAAGTAGAAATGGACTTCCTATTTATTGTGCCATGGCTCCGTCCATGATGCAATAATAAGGTGGTGTATCAAAACAAAAACCCTTGTTTTTGTCTCGACCATCTGTCAAAATTCCTCCTTATAATAATTCACATGTTTGGCAACCTTGCACATCGAATTCAATTAGAAATTACGCACTTTGACAGTTAATCGAGACATCAGCTTCATTAAATGGACTTCCTACTTATTTTGCATTGGGTCCATCTTTACTGTAACAGATGTGTTCACATATATATCTAGTTTTAATACAGGTTTTATTTTAATTATTTGTGCTACGTTTACGTTTTTTATGATATATTTTTATTAAATATGTTAAATTTTTTGTACAGCACTTTTGTTGTTAATGTTGCATTAGTCACTTTGGTATTCAAATGAATTTTATGCTATTTTAAATAACTAAATAATATAAAAAATATTTAAATATAAATAAAAACTAAACAAATCCCCTCAAATTAGCAATCGGCACGAATTTGAACATAAAATGATAATGTTTGCTAATAAAATTTTGAAACTAAAAATATAATTTCATTAAATATAAAATTTCTAAATTTATTGATCCCATGTCAGGGTACATTAAGTGACAATTTCATTTTGTTAATATTTTTTCGGTTGGCGGTCTCTGACCTTTTATATATTTCAATCAGACAAATTACCTCAAAAATAGGCACACATACATTCACACCTATGTACAAAGACTAGACATGTGATTTAAATATAACGACATGACGAAATGGAATTTTCTTGGAAGCTTAATATAATAATCGCGAGAGAACTTAGAAAAATAAAAAAAACTCTTAAATACATAATAGGGTTTTAACAGAGAAGATTTACGAAATTTCCCACAAACAGCAGCATGTTGCAAATATATAGAACTTTTGTATGTTTGTATGGCTGGTTGTCCGAAACATACTTTGAAGAAAGCCAAAGAAACGTACGAACGAAAAGGAAAACAAATTTGGATGAAATAAAAATACAAAATATCACTCACACCATCACAATGTGTGCGTGTGTGTGCTAATCCCCCCGCCTCGTGAAAATCCAAAGACGCACACAAATGTCGCCAACATTTTTAAAGCACATAAAAAATCTGTTGCCAAAATAAAATAGAAAAGAACTGTCTCACTCTATGCTAAAACAACATTTTTCCCAAAAGCAGAACAAAAACAAAACCGCACGAAAACAAAAAAAAAAATATATAAAACTCGAACGCACAACGAACTTTAAACAGACACCCAGAAGTAAGGAAAAAGTCGCCGCCGAATAGAAAAAAATCGCTCGCACATACACAACTAAGAAGTGAAATTGAAAACGAGGGGAAATAAATAGTGAAAACCCATAGACATAATAGCAATAAAATGAACAACAACAAAATCTTTAGAATAGTAACGACATCTAATTGCAACAACAACAACAAATTGTAGCAAATAAATGATACACTCGGCAAAAAGTTCATTCATTCAAGTTTTTGGTAAATAAACTATCAACGTGTAAACAAAACATTAAACAGCTGATGCCTAAAACATATGATTGCTGTATACACAATTACAAGGCCTATTAATAAGGTAATCTAGGGAGACAGACCATTATTGTGAATGGATTTCCCATATGAAAACGTAAACTAAGTTCACATTTTTGATAGAAACTTGAGAATGAAAGATGAGAAAACCAGCTGATCATTTATAGATCTTGCACAATTGAAATTACAATTTGAACTATGAGTTTTTATTACAACAAAGCTCTAAATATTCTATTCACTGACACCTCAACAAAATTAATTAAGGAAATTGACAGTCTAAATAAACGAGTTTTATTATAATTGCTGAAAAAAAGTCTTCGCTAACAACGAACAGCTGTTTACTGTATATACTATACAGTCTGGATTGGTTTACTCTATTCGAATTCAGGTTTATTGAACAGCCTGAATTGGTTTACAAAAAACCCGTGTTTTACGAAAATATGTCCTTCAATTCACCTGCATTCAAATAAAAATGGTGCGATTAACTAATATATGTCTTGTGTAAACATTGCGTTGCAATAATTATGAAAATTTAATGCATAAACAGCTGACTGCATCAGTCGTGTTGATGCAATCAGCTGTTAATGCAGTATTGTTGGCTTCCACTGGGTTTACATGATTGAAGAGAGTGTTTCACAAACATTTTTTACACATTTTTTTCCTTTGAGTGTAACCCAAATAAATGTTTGTGCAAAAAAAGAGAATCAATTCTAATGTAATTTCCTCTAAGTACATTTATAATTGTTATGCATGCATTTTCTTCGTAGTCGTTTTATTTATTTTTTGAATTCCAATTTGAATTTTAATTTATGTAAGCACCAATGTTGTTGTTTTTTCGTACTTGTCTTATTGTTCACTTGATGATTCGAAAAATTAGAATACACTTAACATTTTGGTATCAATCATTTGTGTACACATTCATTCATCATTTGAACTTTAAAAAAATCGGTGATATGTTTATACAGTCTGTGACGGCTGTGTTTTTTTTTTCATTATTTTTGGCGCTAGTATCTTTGGATATCAATTGCGAAATTTTTTCTGGTGCGTAAGTTTTGTTCTCTGCAAATTGTATGAGTTGGCGTTAGAAATGTTTTATGTAATTGCAAATAAAGTAAACTCATGAGGTTTATTTTCTTTTGGGTAAACAACTTAAGTTCTAAAAACAATTCTATGATTTATATTTAAGTGTAAACATGCGTAGATATATTAGCGTATTTACTTATTGGGGAATGTGGCTCTGTTTCCAAGGAAAAATAATGGTTAAAAAAATAGAAGGGGTTTTTTCGATTTCCTTATCTAGAATCTGGGAAAGTCATAATTTTTTTAAATTCCATGGCATTCATGGTCTAAAGTTATTACTCAAACCTTAGTGCAAAAAGGCGTATATATGTTGCCTTAAACCTTCCATTAAAATGCCGGTAATGGCATTTGTAGAGTAACACATTAAATTTACTTGTTTTTAAATTCCCTCCTGTTTTTGGTGCTGCATAATTATAGATTTAAGCAATAACCTTAAAAAGTTAAGGGTATAATTAGTTAATATTTAGAAATCACATGCTAATTGTTGTTCGTATGTGAACGGAGTACTTTTTTCAAATAATATTTGGTGGTTAAACACTTCATTTACTTATATTTGGAAATTGGTAATTAGTCTATGTTGTTGTTATGTTGAAAACAATGTAATCCATTTGCTTAAACCGCTACTTAAATTTATATGGGAAAAATAGATGATAAATATGTAAATATAAACAGCAATATAATGAAAACTAGGACTCCATAAAGTACATTTGTAAAATTAACAACAAAATGTTTAGTATAATAACGACAATTAATTGCAAAAACAACAAATTGTAGCAAATAATTATGCTCTCTGCGAAAAGTTCATTCATTCATGCGTTTTGTGAATAAACTATTGAAGTGTAAACAAAGCTTTAAACAGCTGACGCCTAAAACATATGACTGATGACAGCAACAGTTGTTGTATATACAATTGAAATGACAATTTAAACTATGAGTTTTTTTGAAAAAAATGTATATCGAATGAAAATATGTGATGATGTTAATATAATGTTATGATTATATAATATAATGTTAATATAAATAAAAAAAATATAATGAAAACTAGTACTCCATAATGTATGCCTGTTTACATTTGTCTGTTTTAATGTTTCCTTTTTAACTTTTTGGCCAAAATTCTGCAAACTATTTTCCAGTACATGAAAATTACAAATAGCAAATTTGATGTACTAAATGTAAATTGTCATAGGGAAATGAATGAAATGGAACAATTTATATGCGATCAGCTGTTTTCATAAACAGCTGTTTGCTATATCTGAAATATATAAAAACGCATAAAAGTACTCAGTGAGATCCAATTTATGTAATTGTGTTACTGGGATTTTAAACGTCGTACGATTACAATGGATTAGCTACATCTTGACTGTATTTACATCACAACCGTTTTAATAAAACATATCAATTATATTGTTAAAATTATTTATTGTACGCCACACAAAACGTAAATTATAGTGGCAGGGAGTTCTATTTTCCCGATAAACTTCTTATAAAGTGATAATCAGATAAATCATGAAAATATAAAAGTTAGTCATAATAATTACGAGTAATGTAAGCAAATCTGTGATTAGTTTTTAAGTCACTGTTTTTCGTCTTTTAAATGTGAAAAATGTTTGTAAGCTCGTCTTAAAAATAATATTGTAAGTAAAAATAATTGTTTACTGAATTGCAAATGGGATTTAAAATAAAATGTAATAATTTATTCGATTAAAATAGACGAACTCCCTAGAAGAACTTGCCAAAAAGAAGTGACGAAACGTCGGGAAAATTCAATAAAAAACTTTTGTTATTTGAAAAAGTGTCTAAGGTCAGTAAGCTGAACATATTACATAAACCGATAAAACTGTGTATACCAAAATACGTTTATATGTAGTACATAAATTACAAGTAATTTTATATTCTGACATTTTTAATACCTTTTCCAATACATGAAGTTTCCCGCTAGATGGCACCCTTATTTAAATATGATTTTGGCAAATTCATCTGCCTGAAAATAAAATATTGTATTTTAAGACAAATACTATTTCTATGATGTTCATATTCAATTATTTTGATGGTTTTTGTTTGGGAATATCCAGTTTACTTCCAAAAATGTTTTAAAAAGTAACAAGGCGATATTGAGAAAACAGCTGATCGTTTCACGAACTGTCAAAATATGTTATATTTTATTATGATCGTAAGAAAATAACACAGAAATCGGTTAAAATATTTCATTACAACCGAGGCTGCCAATCTATATAATTTCTGCTCACAGTTTCATGCGATAATTTATAATATATATGAAGAATTTTGACAGTTCGTGAAACGATCAGCTGTTTTTTGTTATCGTTGACCTAATAATTATCGCTGTTTTCGAATTTCTGAATGCCCGCAATATTAAACCAGTTTTTTACGTAAATACGTGATTTATTTCGAATTTATTTAATAGTTTTAACAATTTTAAATAACAAAATTTTATTATTAAATGTTTGGTGTAAACATAGCCTGTGTTTTGCAAATTGCAACAATAATACGAAATATTATATGCTTAATAAAAATTAGGTTTCAACCGGTCTTTGGAGTACCAATAAATTAACAAATTAATTGTGAATGGTTTTCAAAAAAAAAAAAAAAAAACTAGGCGCTAAATAGACAAAGATGACCAAAATTCAAATAAAGGTCAAGAAATCGATTTAATCACAACGACCTAGACAATTTACTAGAAATTCATCCATTTCATTAAACATTTTACATTGAAATTTGCTCTAATTTTGTTGGAATTTATTTAAATGCGGGTTTCAGACAAAAAAAAAACAGCCAAAAACCAATAGGCAATGACAAAATCCAAGAAAAAACGTGCTGTATTGTAATAGAGATAAGACAAAATAATTTTTTATATATTGTTTGTAAACAAACAATAATCAAATACAGACCAAACTATTGACACCTTTGAAATAATGAGATTCCGAAAAAACTACTTCATATATAAAATATTTAATATTTAATTCATATAATTTAATCTCATATTAATATTTTGGGTTAAACATGATTCCAGAAATGTCATGTGAATTTATTTTATTTAAAAAAAATTTTTCCAACTGCAATTGTTTTAGTTGTTGTTATAAAATAAACAAAATTCAATTATGGAATTTTTGAAACTATTTATTGAATATGCTGTCTTTTTTTAAGAAGCCATGATCATTTTTCCACTTTTTTATTGTTTCACTATCATTATCATGTTAGCATTTTTTTTTGTTTCGTTCGTAACAATTCGTTTATTGAACCCGATCGATAAATATGTATTTGACAATTTGCTAAACGTTGCGGTCAGCTGATTCATATTTGCTGCTGCTGTGCCATTCGTTGGTTCGTTGAGTTTAATGTCTAACCGTATGTCTGTGACATAATTAGTGACGTATAAATTTTTTTCCCGCCTCGAAAAAAATATTCAATACTCCCTCCATCTGTGTGACGACAACTTTTTAGCGCATGGTAAATGAAACACACATTGGAGAAGATAACAAGTTTTGTTTTGCTTTAAATTCTGTTTTTTGTTTTATATAAATTATCACACATTTTTATAATGGTGTATTCGCATTTATTAGTGTACTCCATTGGCTATTGTTATTATTATTATTATTATTGTTTTTGTTGTCGTCGCCGTCGTCGTCTGTTTTCCGGCATAGTGAACATAATAAATGTGTTGAGTTTTGTTTTGCTTTGCAAATCCACATGAATAAATAGAAAACGCCACGAAATTCAGTCACTCGGTTACTGGGCAAATTCTGTCATCTATGTTTTTTTTTATTTTGTCATTGTGCGTTTTTTGTTTTTTATTTCATATTTTGTTTGTGGTGCTCTAATCTAGGTTTTGTAGCTGTGTGCATTTATTGGGTGCACCCGCCCAGCTGATGATGTTTTTTTTCTGTTTTTGTTTTGCTGAAAGCAAAAGTTTTGTCTTTTGCCGGCATTTTTATTGCACATTTGAATTTGCAAATAAAATCTCCACAAATATTGTTGTTTTTATTTAGAAATGAGAAGCTGTCTCAATATTTTAATTAGAGATTAAAAATACTCTTTCCTAAAGCCGAAACACAATGGAAATTTTTTTGCTACGCATACTTTATTACAAGTCAAAGTTTGAGGGAGAACGAATATAATCTCTCTAAAAGCCGAAACACAATGAAAGATTATATACTTCGCCTATATTAGGAAATGACAAATGATATGGGATTTTTAAAGGCAAGCACTTTCTGAATACTAAACCTGTTACAAATTGACGTTTTGTTCAGGCGATGCAAAATTTTCGCATTGTGTTTCCGTCAAAGCTCTTTAGAGGTCTAAAGAAAATGACGATCTATAGAACATTTAAACAAAACACTTTTACGAATTTTTTGACAAAATGATAAATTAAAGGCGGGGGTTTTATCATACAATACGTTCACCTTAATTAAATTGGTTATTAAAATACATTTGATGTAAACATTGATTAATTAAGTATGATTATAACAAAGCAAAAGGTTATGTTTACATAAAGCTTTTTTTAAAAAAGGGTATCATTTAAATTGTCATATATTTTCGTAGAAGTCATTTCATGTAAACATAGCATAATAAAATACATGATTTATTTTTTGTTTGTGACATGTGAAACCGGTTCATACGAAACATCGGCTTTTGACTCTGAATCATGATGCAATAAAAAATTCTTTGTTTTGTGTCTCGACCATCTGTCAAATTTTTCCTTATAATATCTCACATGGTTGGCAACATTGGACATAAAATTTAAGTAGAAACTACGCACTTTGATAGTAAATCGAATCGTCAGCTGCGCTAAAAGGACTACCTATTTATTGTGCCGTTACTCCAAATTCTCGTAAACACAAAATTCTAAAACTCTATAAAGCGTATTTACTTATGCCCAATTTATTGTGATGTGGATTCATGAAATCCTGAACATAAATTAAGGTTCTTTACATGGGCTTTGAAATCATTTTAATGACAGTCAGCTGATATTTGTTTACATTTACACACATGCACAATTATACTCAGCTTTTTCATCAGATGTACCCGTCAGCCGTTTACATATAAGCATAATAAACTATGAGTTAGAAATAATTTAAAAAACATTTTAATATAATTCAACCAACACATATAATTTTTTTTTTAAATTTATATCAAAAAAGTGTAAGATAAATTAATAATCCTCGTCATATTGACATAAGATAATCAGCATTTTCAGAATTTCACAAAATTTGCATTATCTAAATGAAGTCAAAAAGAAAATAAATAAGTTTACAACTTTTGAATTCATTTTAATTATTCTGAAAATGACAATAAAATTCAAACGTTAAAATACGGGATTTACTTTTTTCTAGAGTCGTAAAAAGTCGTGCGAATTTAAATAAAAATATGCCATAGAATTGAATTTTATAATTAAAAAAATATATTTAAGTTCACTAACCCCTTTCAAATAAAGATAAGCAAATTCAGCTAATAAACTTTTTAAAGAAAGTAAAACTTTGGAAATTTTGAATACCACAATAATTGGTTAAGGTCACTTTTTTGTTTGTTTGAAACAAAAACTGGTTTGTTGCTAATCTAAATGGATCATAAAATTCACGTTGGGATTGAATAAATTTTCATAAAATACATATGACGCGTAAATCATATGGCAAAATCAGATGATCTTGGCGAATTGGATTAGCATCTCTCTAGGGAATACCAATAAATCACATAATTAAACAGTCTTTAATATAAATTGAATTCTATCACCTATTAAAAAGTCATAATTTTGATGACTAACAACAGAATTAGAGATGTGGCCAGACCACCATAATTTGTTGTGACAATTTTTATGAACACTTAATCATAAGGAAAAAAACTTAAGTTTTTTTGAAAATGGTAGAAATTTGAAAATCAAAAAAAAAATTACACTTTATATTTGAATTTTTTTTTGGAGTTGTCGAAAGGTTTACAAAAACAGAATTGTTCACAATTAATATATAAACCCGTTTATCTTGCCTTTTGTTAACACAGCGTAAACAATAAACAGCTGACTGGAGTTCATCATATGTTAAATGTGTTTTAATAAAACCTAACATATAAATTGTCAATTCCATTGAATATAAATATCAAATAAATGTCATTTATTTCATAAAAATCATGTTTTTTTAAAAATTCAAGATTTTTGATATTGATAAAAATTCTTAAATGGAAAATTACAAATATTTCTAAAAATATTTGTAAATTAGCTTTTTAAGTAATAATAGGGTTTTAACCACAAAAAATGAGTTTCTGTGACAAGTTCTACAACGATTTATTGACCAGTTTCAAATATCTAATGTAAAACAAACGGCGATTTGTAAAGTTTAACCTATTTTAAAATTTACAAAAATGCTGAAAAACCTGTTAACATCTTCTGACAACTTAAATTGATGAACCTAATTTAATATCATCATCAACAACAACTAAAAGGGAGTGGTTGGTGGTACATTTGACAGTTTTATTGTTTGCGGAAGATTTGATTTCAAAGGAAACGCAAAATATGTATTTTTTTAATATTATTTCAAAATCCTATACATATCACACATAGAAAAAATATTTTATTTAAAAAAAATTACAAAACCAGACACATTTGTCACACTATTCTTAAACTTGACATTTCTACACAAACCAAAAAAAAAAAAAAAATCTTAGCTATTTTGTTGCTGTTTTTATTTTAGTTTTGAAAAGTAAACAAAAAAATATTGTGGGTGTATAAATATGTTCTGGAATATGTTGAAAATATATTCACTTATTACTGCCAGTAAAAGAAAACCGTAGCAATCAAATAATAAAATAAAATAATCATTAAAATGTCATAAAACTTGTATAAATGAAATTATTTATAAGGGGAAAATAACAAGATGTAGTGGGTTCATAAACAAAATATTTAAATCTACCAATAGAAGTAAAAATAAAAAATAATCTATTAAAAATAGCAACGCGAGATTTAATTCAAAAATAAATTCTAAATAAATAAAAAAAATGTACAAATGTAAAAAATGTAATGTAAATAAAAACTTTAATAAATCGGTATTAAAAATTGCCATTAAAAATTGCCAAAAGAGAATTTCTGTTAAAAAATAATAAATAAATCGATTTATAATGTTATATCCCGATTTATGCAAGAAGGTTTTTGCTCTTATTTAAGGAAAGGATACCATGAATTACTTCAATATAAATTTGAAATAAATAAAATGCTTTTAATAAAAAAATAAAGTACTTTTAAGCTTTATTTTTATTTTGTAATTTTTCTAATATTGCTTTATTAAAGTTTTTATTTGGATTTATATTTCTTAATATATAAATTGAAGTATGTGATATTGATTTTTTAATTTTTTTATTCTAATTTAGAAAGATAAAATAAAATAATTGAATTTAATATTTAAACAAAATCTCATATACAATTAAACTTTTTTTTGTATTTTAAAAAATTAGAATATAAATTATAATAAATGGAATAATTTTGAAATCTAAAAAAAGGAAAAAAATATATTTTTAATATGAAAAAATTTTGCTTTATAAAATAGATTAAAATAAATTTCTTAAAAAATCAATTAATAAGAAATATATATATTTTTATTTTTAATATCAAAATATTTTCAATATCCAAATTAATAATTTAAATGAAAAAAAATTTATTTGAAACTAAATTGTTTTTTTTTTTTTAACTAATATTTTATTATATATAACAGAATATATTAAAAATTACATATTTTCAAACAAAATTATATTTTTAATTCAAAAATATTTAAATAATGAATATTAAAAACAATTTTATTTAAATTTAAGTAATTTGTAGTATGAAGTATATTATTTTTTAATAACATAAATATATATTTGGAAATATATTAATAACTTATTTATGTAATTAATATCAATTTTTTAATAAATAAATAATATATATAAACTGTTTTCAAAATTTATTAAAACATTTATATATAAAATGGACAAAAAAAATTAAAAAAATAAATAACAATAATATTTAAACAAAATAATTTTTATTAAAAATATAATATTATTTGTTTATATATATATATTAATTACAAAAATAATTCTCTTTTATTTTGAATATCAAAATATTTTCAATATCTAATTTCATCATTTAAATGAAAATAATATAAATTTGTAATTATTTTATTTTTTAAATACATTTTTATTTATAAAACAAATATATTAAAAATAAAATAATTTACATTTTTTACCCAGAATGTAGGTTATATATTTAAAAAATTTAAATTATATATATATATATATATATATGTTGAAAAGAAAATTATTTAGTATTTCAGAAAATCAAAATTTTGTTTTCATTAAAAAATATTTTTAATTTTTAATTAAATTTTTTACTTTCATAATTTTTCCAAATATACTACATTATAAAAAATATTTTATTATTATTATTTATATTTTTAAGTCATTTTTCCATTAAATAAATAATAAATAATATTAAAACTCAAATAAATAAAAATGTATTATTATTAAATAGGAAAAGCTTAAACATTTGTTAGCTTTACGATTTTAAATAAAGAAAAAATAATATTCACTATTTATTATTTTTTGTAATAAACATTTTAGAAAATCGTGAAATAAACGCATTTCCAGTTTCTATTCATTTTAAATAGAAAGCTTGTTCTTTAATTTGCATTTTTAATAAAAGCATTTTATTTATTTTCCCTTAAAAATAATAATTACATTTTAAAAATAATAATAATACTATAAATATTTATATAATATATAAAAAATCTATTTTCTTATTTTCCAAAAATTTTTTAATTACAAAAAAACTCTTACCTTTATTTTGAGTTATTTCCTTTTTATTTAATAATGTGTTGTTGCAATATTTGATGCATGAAGAAAAAATAATAATGTTGAGTTGTTGTTTCTTTTTAATTCAAAAACTTTACTTTAAAATATTTTTTCTTTTTTCAATTTTTTTTATTTCTCTTGTTGCTCAATTTTTTTCTTTCTTTTGGTTATAACAAATTTTTCAAAATTTATATCATTGAACTGCTGCTTTGCATTAAACATTGCCACAAAAATTAAAACAGATTTTTATTTAAAAAAAAAATTATAATAAATTGAATTTGTATTTCATTTGAATTGTAACGATTTCACTTTTTTTTTGGAGTTGTATTTTTTTTTATTAATTGCTCCAGCATTATCTTGTTGTCGTTGGCTTTGGACACATTTCAAATTCGTATCGATTTTTTGTTGATTTTCTTGGAGGGGGCTCGTATTTGCGTAAATGATTTATTTTTCCTGATAATATAATTTTTTTCGTCGTGGTTGATTTTTTTTTATTATTATTTTACACACGAAAAAACCGGAAAAATTGTTTTGTTGCTTATCTTTTTTTTACTTTTTGCGGTCTGTCAAAGCGCACGTAATCAATGGGTGTTTTGACTTTGTTCGGTCGAATTTCGATTTTGGTTTTGGCGAACACGACGCGCGTTTTTGTTTATAGGACTGCAGATTTTTGGTGTTAGAGCCACACAGGATACTCCACAGCCAAATTCACTCACTCGCGTATGTATTTCGCATTAATTAATTAATTCACTTTTTTCGCTTTTCTTCTTCCTTTTCTTTTACGAAATTCACTTCACACACATGAAGGTTGGTTTTCACATGGGAGATAGCGCCGTATTTTTCTTCACGACAGATTAGCGCTTTTCTGACTCGATTTTTTTTTTCTTCTATCTTGTTGGCGGTGTTGTTGTTATTGTTATTTCGTTCCACTATCAGCAACAATTAGCGTTT
Organism: Musca vetustissima; assembly: GCF_032173495.1. Lineage (NCBI taxonomy): Eukaryota > Metazoa > Arthropoda > Insecta > Diptera > Muscidae > Musca > Musca vetustissima. The sequence goes on from NW_026880356.1 coordinate 200,976, forward strand.
CGTAATTCGTAAAAAAAAGTTTGCGGCCGCACCATAAGACACACATTCGCTCACTGAAATCGAAATTGCGGCCGATAATAATTTGACAGCAGCGAGAGCTGCTGATGTTTGCTGAGTGCGGTACCCATGTTTGGGGTCTCTTGGCGGAATATATGTGTGGAACTTCTTCAGATTTACTCTTTTTTTTTTGGATGGCACAACACGTTTCCGTAGTGAATTTGTTTTTATTTCACGTAACTCACATCGGAGAAAAGAGAGGCGATGTTGGGGTTTTGGCGACGTTGAGGATCGGCATAATTTTCACCGATCATTCACTAAAGCACTCTTCACTAAACTTTGCTAATGGCACGCACGCACGAACGAACGCACTTTTCTCTCTAAGAAAATTGTGTTGTTAACATAATCGCCCACGTTGTTTTATAATTTTTTTCAAAAAAGAAAAAAATATTTTTTTTAAATACACAAATTTTTATTTTTTAAAAATAAAAAACGGCAGTGTATTTTTTATTCGTTTTATTAATTTTTTTTATAATTGTGTTTATAACAAAAATTGATTTTATTTTCAAATATTCTTCTTAGTAACGTATTTTTCCGACTCGCCGTTTCATTTAGAATTGTCGGTTGATTTTGTAATTCTCTTGGCTTTAATGTTGTAATTTTTGTTTTTAAATATGTGTGTGTGTGTATGGATGATTTTATTGTTGTTGTGTGTATTTTCATCAACCGCGTATCTTCGAGATACTCCCAAATGCTTTCGTATCTAAATTCAAACTGAAAATGCTCGCATTACGTTCGGCACATTCGGTTCGGTTATGGTCGTCGCTGCTATCGTCTACCCATTCCATAAGACAGTCAGCCAGGCAGGCCAACAGGCACACACAACCAACCAATCGACCAAACGTCCGTTCATTCATTCATTCGCCCAACACGAACTAGCATCGTAGCAAACAGAATTTTAACAGTCAGAATGCCGTCGTAACATAATCAAGAACGGGCTGTTGTTGTACGGCAGCAGCAACAACAATAACACCGACCAGCGAACGAAGCAACCAAACAGCCAGCCAGCCATTCAGCTAGCATGCCAACAGACGACAAACATTAGAGTAGTGAAGCAACAAACACTGAGACCGGCTAACAAATATTCTTCTTCATTCGGTTGACGGACATCTACCCGACAGACTGCCCAACCACCATCGGTAATCACATGCTGTTGTCATTACAATGTAAAAATGTTGGGGTTCGATGTATTACAACGAACGTCGAGTGTGGTTAGAACTCAAAATGTAAGTTGCATTTCAGTTGGTTTGAAATGGCGCCATCTGTATGTCAACACGGTTGGGAGGCTGTTTACAACCGAAAATGATGACAAGTATTCCTGCGATTCCATTCATGCCGCACAGGTTGTGCAATGGCCCAACAGCAATGCTGCATCATACACAAATGTTGTATGGTGGTTCTATGGTGTTGTGTTGTATTTGGTATGGATTGTATGCAATGTATGAAGTCAGCATCTCAGTGGCAGAATATTGAATGTTTGCATACGACTGGTGTTGTGTGCAGGTTCTGTTAGTTGGTTGGGTATTGTCCACCTCAAATGGTTGGCTGTTAATGGCCATGAATACGAACCAAATGCGAGTGAATGCATTTTAACATTGCAGTAAGTGTTGGGAGCGACAAAGTGTGAGTGTGTGTCTCATTTTCTACAAGGGAAGCTGTTATTTTTGCATTAGTATTTGTGCGTACATATATTTCATTTCCGCTTCCGCTAATGTTAAATTAACAGGGAATTCTTCACTGAAATGTTAAATCACGGCTTATGAATGGAAATGTTGGAAGATGTTGAATGTTGTTGCACGCCCCTTCCACTGCATTGCTGCTGCTTCTGTCCCAGCTATTAATAGCCATTGTTATTGTCTGTCACACAAATGTAATTGTCAGTTTAACTCCTTTTAATTAAAAACAATGATTACAACATACATAAATACATACGAGTATACATCGTGTATGTTCTCCGTTTGACATCTGTATGTTTCGTGCCATGTAACATAATTCCGGCAGGCTGTGACATAATTTTTAATAGTCAATTGATGTGTGAGTATGTTTGTATGTTTTTCTTCGGATTCGTTTCGTTTGTTTGTTTACCAACTAATTTATTACGTGCGAGTTTTGAATTACACAAAAGTCGTACTTTGTGTCTAAGAGAAAATTAATTTGTAATAAATTTAGCTTGGCGTTAAATACATTCTATTTAGTTAAACTTTAATGGGTTAATAGGTTTACGGAGAGAGAGAGAGTAAATCTAAAAATATAAATTGAAGACATTAGATGACACCAAAAGTCAGTCAGCTGGACTGAGAAAATTATTTATGTTGGGTACAAAGAGCGGGAAAATTGACTTTTGGCCCTTTTGGAAATCATTAGTGGATATTTTAAGAACCCGAAAAGACGGATAAAGTAAAGGTTAACATTTTGGGATTTGTATTAATCGTATAAAAAAGTGTTATATTTTAATATCATTTTCAACGTTTGGGTTTTGTCACAGTAAATATTAAGGAAATAAAGGTGCGAGTGTATCAGAAATTCCTAGAATCAAAAGAATCAAAAACTATCATTAAGTAAAAAATGTATACATATTTAAATAGTTTATTTTAAAGATAAATATTGAAATTGTTTAATATTGTGAATTATCGCTGAACATTGTAAGTAATTTATAACAGAAATAAACATTTTTGTACTTAACCTAGATAATGTCAGGGATTTTTTCTTGAAACTCCTAAATTTGATTTTAAAACTTAAATATTTTATTAACAAACAACTATTTTTGAATAAAATTTTGTTTTAGCATGAAGGTGGGGAGAATAGATCAATATACAACAAGAAAATAATTTATAGAAATTCGCTAGTTTATAGAAATTTCTAGCAGTGACATTGCCATTTTTTGTGTGTGTTTTTTTTTTTTTTTAAAGGACGGTTGCGCCAAGTTTTTTAAGAAAAACTTTTATAAGCTGATTTTTATGGCATTGAAAAGTCGCCAGATGACTGTTATTGCTGGTAAAAACTGTGAGTGAAGTTAGTGACAACCCACAAATGTTTTTGGGAGGGATTTTTTATGAAAGAGGATGCAGATAAGAAAAGTTCACTTTGGAAAACTCGAACAGTGCGAATAGAAATATTTCAACGGTTTATGGACCCAGTCGGGAAAAAGAGAACCAGTTACAGCAGTCAGGGCAGTCATAAGATGAAATATATTCCAAGATGTTATGGCCACGGAAATGTAGAAAAAAATATGCCTGGAATGACTTTGAGAGAAGTAGATGGGGTCTAGAAAAGTAGATATAAATTATTAGATGGCCTCGGAAGAAGTATGTAAATCTAACGATAATTTGTTACAAGGCCCAGGAATCATCAGGAAAAGTGAATCCCAGAACGTATATGGGAAATTACAAAAATCTTTTAAATTCCTTGAATCTGAGGTTTGCAAGGTTATAACTCGCGAAATATGAACATATTGCATATAATTTAAATTCATTTCTATAAAATGAAGTGTTTTTGTCATAATCTTAAAATGTTGGTAATAAATAATAAGTTGCGTGTAAGCTGTGATGGTGGTAATGTAAAAATATGGGTGAAAATGTGTTGAAGCCAACGAGTTTTTTTTTGTGTTCCTTCCTGATTTGTGGCTAAACTACACGACGCACGCACATGTGATCAGTGACTAAGTTGCAGAATACCCCATGGACAATATGGTTCTAGTATGATTTTTCGATATAATCAATGGATCCACCCAAAATGGATGCTGACATTTTGAAGCCGGATTTTCGGTGTTTTTTAAATGTTTCTTATAATTAGGATGCTCATCCAGATAATGGACTAAACTGATTATAGGATTGTAGAACTCGTGATTTTGCTTCGTTTAGTGTATATCTCATGAATGTGCTCACCGTAGCTTCTTTGCAATTTGGTTCCAAAGACGAAAATTTGGTGCGTAAATTTTTATAAAAAACATATATTTTGAGTCTAAAATTAAGAAAGTCCATTTAAATTCCGGGGAACCCCGCGTGATTTTAGTTTTTTTACGTGCCGGATCTAATGAGTCCATCCATGTTCAATTCCGCCCAATAAAACGGCGGATATAGGTACCTTGAATGTGGGAAAAACTGCAAAAACATATTTTGAAAAATTCACGTATATAATCGCGTTTTCTTCGAATTGATTTCACATACATTCATTCTTGTGTTATCATATTCGCGAATCTGTGCGAAAATAGGTCAAAAATATATCGATACGCAAATAATATGCGTATTTTATCCAAAATCGATTGTGGAGGCACATCCGCGATTCTTCACCGATCCTTTTAAAATAGGTGTCCTTTTGTGTATTTTCAGAGGAGATTACTGAAATCGGATGCGCATAAAAATCGTATGCACGTTGTGTAAATTTTAGCCATTTTAAGAGCTTTTGCATAGAAAAGTGCATCGAGCGGCACACTTTTTCCGCTAAATGAAACATCGAAAAATTCATAATTATTGGAAGAGATTGATTCGATTTACACGAAAACCGCATGCGCAACAACTGATTTCCACGAATACGCGAATTGCATGATTTTCAATATTGATCGTTTTTATGTATTTTAAGTGCAATATATTTAATCATTTTTAAGTCGAAACTCTTATCAGATTAATCTACCGATATTTAACAATCAATCAGAATTTCAGTGCTGAATCATTTATCTGTATTAATATTTATAGGCTTCACCACACTGTGGTGCATATATTTGTAACAGGCAAAAGCTAACGAGATAGGCACATGGTTCCTTTTGAGAATATGCATTGAATCACTTTCAGAGTCGTCTGTCTGTCCATGTTAAATTATAAACAAAGTACAGGGCGCATTTATGATCCGAATTGGATGAAATTTGACATAGCTCATTTATTTGGTCCCAGGACGAACCCTATTGAAATTATGAAAATTCGGTTCAGATTTAGATATAGTTCCCATATATATTTTCGTCCGATAAATGGTGCAACAAAGTCCCTATATATCTTTCGATTTTCACGATATTTGGTATAGCACACTGAATGATGTCTAGAATGATGTGTGCTAAAATTCGTGGAAATCAGTTCAGATATAGATATAAGTTTCGTAAAAATCGGCTCAGATGTATATATAGCTCCCATATATAGTTCCGTCCGATTTAATGTAAATGGTCCAACAAAGACCCCATATATTCTTCGGTTTGCACTAAATTTGGCATAGCGTACTGAATTGAGTCTAGAAGGATGTGTGCTATGTTTCGTGAAGATCGCTTCCGATTTAAATATGGCTCCCATATATATTTTCGTCCGATTTTAGGTAATGTTTGTCAGATTGACCCGAAAGTTTGCAAAACGTATCAAATTGAGACAAGAATTATGTTATTGCGTTTTGTTGAAAATGGTGCAGACTGTAAAACTGACCGAATAAAATGAAACTTAGCATAGGTTTCAGAATATATGTACAGATTGGTGTTATTCGATTTACATATAGATAAATATCACATATTTAAGTTCGATCAAATTCATGTCAATGTTCCTTCGAAAAGGCGACGTCTATTAGGATATATTTGTAGAATATACCAAAGTGGTGAAGGGTATCATATAGTAGGCCCAGTCCGACTTTACTACTTTCCTTACTGGTTTTTCAAATGAGACTACCTTACATAATTATGCCATGATATAAAAATGTACAGTAAAAATATTCGACTGCGAAAAATGGCATGGAAAACTTTGTCCAAAATAGCACATACATACATCACAGGCTGAAGGGTATTTTATAAGCAAAGGGGCAATTTTCTTTGGTGTTATGAGTCATAACGAATTTTTAAAAGCCCACAATTATAGTGAAATTTCCAAAATGCTTTTTACACGAATTCTATAACAACAACATACGCATTTGCAAGTTCTAGCCGCTTTGTGCAATTCTTATCAAATAGTTGCGCACGAATTGACGCCATCGTAGTCATATTGGAGTAATTAAAACAAATTAAAAATAAATGGGTCCAACATAAACGCTATGGCTCCTCTGCGGTATTTGGTGTTTCTGCCACATTATCAATTTCTTGAATCATTTTCATTGTACATATTTTGTTAATGTATTGCTATTGCCGTTCTTGTTGTTGGTGTTGTTGTTACAATTTGCCAAGCAAAATAAAACAAAAAATATGGCGCTTAAATCCACATTCACGCAATTGCAGCTAGCAAATATTTTCTATGTCAATCAAACATCATAAAATGACAATCGTCGCAACACCACCGACCGACCGGCCATCCGACCGCCAGCACCACCATCACAAATCACACAAACACTCACTTTTCCCGTCAGTCATTAGACCTCGGAGTTATCTAGCATTTGCCACACTCACACACCATCTTGCCACTCGGCGTTCAGCTCCCTCACTTCCTCGCACATGAAATTTACAACGGCAATGTAAATAATAATAATCGATTACAATGTTGCAAAGTCAAAACACTAACCGAATTCCCCGCACATTCGACTACGACGTTCATATTTTGTTGACACATGCATTATCATACACACACACACTTTATATATGTGTAGAAGATACGTACGTGTGTGCACGAAAGTGCAAGTGAACATTGAAGTGACAACTATTGCCACCTAAATTCATAATTTTCAAATACTGGCAATAATTGTCAACTACCTTTTAAGAGTGTTTGGAAAACAATATTGAGAACTTTTTTAGAAGCAAAATGAAAACTAAAATGGATCATGAATTGAGGTCATGTTACGGTAATTCAGTGCACATACGTTTCACGCCATTGAACTTTATTTAAGAAAAGGTATTAGGACCATTAAACGTGTTTCGAATATATGTATATACATTCAATTTAGAATGCCAGTTTTTCGATATTGTTAGAGCCGTTTATGGACTCGACTAATAACTCTGTAAAGGATCTTTGTATGTATAAATATTTTCTCAAATCTGATGATAAAAATACTACATGCAGAATGGCTTGGTTTTCGGTTGTTCTATGTATCGGTATGACTATGTTTACAGTTGAAAATATTAGAGATGAAATAGTACAGTATCAGATGGTCAAATACATTAGCAGCAATGAAGCAGTCTGGCGAATCAAGGCATACACCACTCCAGCCGCAACACTAACTGCTTCCGTTGATCTCTGCCGAGGGAATCCATTTGCGAGGACACATGGAAAAAGTATAAAAAAATCGCCGCAAACAAGAAAAAAATGTTGGAGGACATCCTAACTTATATTCCACAATAGCACCAGCCGGTTTGTATGGAGTCGCCTGCATGTAATCAGTGTTCGAGAACTAACAATCTTTGAACCTCAATGGACTAATATGCCGCAATTCCCACAACTTAAACATTTCTGGATCGCCATGAAGAACCGAGTCGGAACAACTCACAGAATATTTTTTTAATGTAAAGCCAGGTTTGTCATTCCACAAAAGCCATTACTTTGGATTAAGACTTAGATATTATGACTGTTCATCAACAATTACTTACTTAGTTGGCTTATGACGGAACGGTTGTTCCATAAGCCGAGTTTAAAAAAGTTTTCAAGCCGCGTCGGTCTTGTGCGCATCTCATCCAATTTGAAAGACCATTTTCCGAGATGTTATCTTCTACTGGATCTTTCCATCGGAGTCGTGACCTTCCCCTTCTGCGTGAACCATCACTTGGCTCGCTTTTATATGCCTTTGAGCTGGGGCATCTTCATCCATTCTCACAAAATGGCCTGACTATGTCCGTGTACGAGAAAGTTAATTTTTTCCATATTGTACATGTACCTCGCATAGAATACAAGTACCAATTCTTATAACCATGAGAAAGGCACTATTTTTCCAAAAAAAAAAATTAACATTTCATTAATATCACAACTATTTTCCTACTTCGCTCTATTTTACCAATATTTGCGCTCATTTGTCCTCTCCATCTATCTATTTATTTGATAAAAGGAAATAAATTCCTCCATTCATTGTTCGGCTATATTTTGATATCGTTTTCCGCCTCTCCTCTTACTTTGTGGTTGTTGTTTTTGCAACCGTTTATTTGACTACTGTTTCTGTTGCTAACAACCTCCGACACTCGATTGTGACTAGTTTAACATTTCATTGTTTCAGACACTCTTACCGACCTCTGAATTGGTGTTACAAAATTCGCATATGTATTTTCCAAACTATTTCTATATAAATGCTAAATACAATATATCAGACAAGTGTTGATTCGAACAACAAGCCCAATCGAATGGTTAACATTGTGTATGATTGTTGTAATGACGCAGAACATGAGCATTTTTAAAGTTAATAAGAAAAACGAGACGGGACAATAACAAAGAAGAAAAAAAATCTTGGTTTCATTCTATTTGGCAATAAACCTGTATTTAAAGTTAATATAATACACGTATTATTTTTTACTCTGATGCTTTGAGGCACTTTTTTCAACCAAATTGGCTATACTTTAGTCCTTCGGGTTTTTACTGTGTAGGAAATCTTCCTACAATAATTTATTAATATTGGTCCAATGAGGCTACCAAGGAAACAAGATAGTCGTTTAGCGATTTGGATATGAAAAATTCCATGACCACTAGGCTGATATTGCTGTTCATTATTATTATTGAAAACAACATCTCTTATTGGAGATTATTCTGTATATCCATTTTCTCTATCCCCACTAAATCTCTGTTGATTTCGACTGTATTTATGGGTCTTAGGAATTAAATGTGTTACATTTGGAGAACGTATTTGTCAGACCTTGGAACTGTGTATTTATTGAAAATTATGTTTAAAGGGACCTCACGCTATTATCAATTTAAAATGATAATCAAACGACTTATTTAAAAATGTACAATATTGTTCTAGATTTAGTTGCAGTTCCTATATAGCCGTAATACCTAATTCTCGATACTTGGGGCTTTAAAAATGTCCTTGGAAAATAGTTTGTTTCCCTTGAGAGCATAGGGCTTCCGCAAATCATGTAAGTTAATTTTTCGTACTCAGGTGTTTTCTGGTCGACCTAGTTCTTGTGTTCCTGAATATGTTTTTTAAGGTTCCAGGTGTAACAGAATCGATTCTATACATGCTTTAAATATTTTAAACTTTGTGCTCCTGGATAATGTGAACTTCTCCATGCACCTTACAATCGTAAGAATGCTGCTCTCGCTTTGTTTATCCTATTCATTACGTCCGGTTCTGCCCCACCAGCACTCGTTGTTACAATGAATCCTAGACAGCAGTTTTTAATTGCTAGTTTTTCTGGAACCATGGCCTTAGTTCTGATCTTGATCTTAATATCAAGACCACTGCGGATTAGCATCTCCGGATTTTCTAATTCTGATTGCATGTTGGATATCTTGTGAGAAAGAATCCTAATATCATCCGCATATTTTAAGACGTTTAAGTTGGAAGGTGTGATTGTGAACAGTAGGAATGGCAGAGGGCGGTTTCCTTATGTCCGAATTGTAAAGAACTGAGAGTTATTCGAATTATTTTCTAGGTTACTCCCTTTTTGTTCCATGATTCTAATATGACAGTTCGTCCATTTCATGATGACGATAAAGAGGATGCCATTCTATAGATTATTCGGCGTGGTATACACAGCTTCAATTTGGTCTGATGCCAGCTTGTTTATCTTTCAGAACGTTTTCTATTTGCCTTACTTTTTGAACATGCGTAATGGGTAAGGCCTAGTGATCATTATAAACCAAACACATGCCAATAACTTATATATTAATATTTGTTTGAAAATATATGTCTATATCTATTTGTCTGCTAAGGCAAACATCAAATTGAGAACTGCTTAGAAACATAACTATCCATAAGTTCCACTAACAACAGAATCGGAAAGTGTTTGGGTGCATAACTAAAAACCAATGGTTGATATTCTCGTTGAGAACACTTTTTCCACTCTGATCTAGCGCTGGCTGGTTGTTACGTCAGGCATTACGCATTACATTGCCCAATGATGATACGATGGTTAGCGATCCGAGGGGGGTTCTTAATCTAATACAAAATATTTTGTTTTTAATTTTTTGATAGACAATATCTCAAGTAAAACATCGGCCCTTGTCGTTGTAAGAGATCTTAACGTTATGGGGAAGCATGAATAACTCAGAGCACCCAATGAAGAGTTGGGCGAGAGAGCTATCCACTCGAAGTGACAGTGCGTATTTTGCGAATATCGTTCGGGTCTCGTGATAAGACACAACGTCAACAACTATCGTATCTAACCGGCAATTGATATGATACGAACCAGAAAAAAACAATAGTTCCTCCTCACAGTTCACTACACTCTAGCTCGATTCCGAAGCGGATCTGTTTTCTACTATTACTACGATTTTTATTGTTACTCCTCGCCTATCGAGCACAGTTTCCACGATTGCTGTTTAGATCTCTTACTTTGTTATTATTGTTTTTCCGCGATTTGTTTTTTTTTTTTGTGTGAGTGTGATTTTTATTTCTCTCCGCTGCTCTATTGGTGTTGTTTTTTAATTTTTTGTAAATTCGTATTTGTGCCATGTGTTGTTTTCCCATAGATTAGGGGCTTCGTCAAAATAAAACAGAGCAGTGAGAGCGATGACTGACTGCTCGATGCGTGGCGTTGAATGATGGTGTTTGTTTTGGCTTTTCTCTTCATTTTTCCATTGGTGTTGTTGTTGCCATCAGTTGTTTTATCAGTTATCAGTTAATGAATTGTAAATTTTATGTTATTGCCGTTATTTTGGCATAAACTTAAAATTGTAACACTCAGTCACACGCACACACAACCACCCAAATACACACAGACACTCCATCATACGCACTTGGAATACTACAAATTTTAATCAGCCTCTATGTTTCATTCATGTTCACATATGGATCGATGATGCGGCCCATCATTATGCGGGAAAACACACAGCGTATCCAAACAATCAGTGGAACTACCAGCTAGCTGGTGGGTTGCTTGCTTAGGTGCTTGGGCCTATCAGTCTGACGTCGTACGATCAATGTTCGTATCAAAATGCAAACACAGAAGAAGATTCGACAAAACTGCTTAAACCTTTTCTGTTCGTCTTCATTACAACTCTTTAAATAAACTAATTTGAAAATTATCTCAAAAATGAGTATGGAAGACGAGAGCAAATAGGTAGCTGCTAGTTCTGTTAAACAGTAGGCGACAAAAGTATGGCAACAAACCCTATTTTTTTAATTTTTCTTTAATAATGCAAAACGGTAGATAAATAAATGAATACAAATAGGTTACATCAATGGGACATTGAATCGAAGTGGAATTTTCCAATTCTCTTATCTGCTGAATATTTTCATAACTATTTTCGTTAAATTCAAATAATATAATTTTTGAAAAATACCTTCTGCAATTCGTTATTTTGTGTTCTCAAGGTGTAGCAAATCTTCCTACAAAAAATTAGAAGTATCTGTGGACATTTAAGTATAGACTTCCCTATAAATGTCCAGTTCCCTTATATTTAACTTTACGAATAGTCTGTAATATGGCATTGTGGAAACCTTTGTGGGTAATTAAACATCTTTCCCGTATATTCAATGTCCTAGTCTAATTGAGTGAGTGAGGATTGGTTTTGGTTTTATTAGAATTGATTGCTTAGATATAGTCCACGTTTTGAAACAGTTCTATATATAACCATTTTCGGTATTTATTACAGTCACATTTTTGATAAAAAGTGGCACAAATTTTCCTTAAAATATACATTTTAAAAAACATCGTGTAGCCCATTAAAAATATTTTTTTAAATCTACGCTTATTGATAGTCTCTCAAAAATATTCTGTAAGGATCCTGTATATATTCTGTAAGAATGCCATTCTGGCAGGATAGTGCGCAATAGAGTTGGGTAGCTCCGGAACGAACTAGTTCATTGGAACTATTCCGAGAAAGGAACGATCGGAACTAGTTCCAGTTTTTTAATTATTATATAGTTTATTTTTCTGATCTTGTTCGTTTTTGATCTCGTTCTTTTTTCTTTTCCTTGTTTCTCGTTATTTTTTTCTGATCGCGTTTAAATTCTGTAGCTTCATTTCATTTTTTCATTTTTGCACAATTATCAATTTTTGCATTTATTATCAAATCAACACGGAACTATGTGAGCGAAAAAAAACAAAAAGAACGAAAAAAAGAACGAAAAAACAACAAAAAGAACGATGAAAGAGAGAGATTCAAAGGAACTATGTAGGTGTCGGAACTATATGGAGCAAAGGAACTATAAAGAGCAAAGGAACTGTATGGAGTAAAGGAACTATATGGAGCAAAGGAACTACATTAAGGAACTAGTTCCTTTCTAGAAAAGGAACGAGAAAGATCGATCCGCTAAGTGAACTAGATTGCCCATTTAACCGATTAAACCAAAATTTGCACATCCTAATATTACTTTCCGGCCTAAACCAAGCTCGAAGGTGGACAATACCAGGCCACTCCTTCTGTTAGCTTCCCTACAAATGGTCAAACACACACTTAGATCTTCAAAAAAATATATTTTTTTTAAATCACAAAACAATTTTTTTTTATCAAAAAAATTCTTTAAAAATCTGTACTTATTAAAATTACTCCAAACTATAATTTTTTCAATATACACTACACTATGATAGTCTGTCAAAAAGGAGTTTTTAAAAATCCACGTGCACTAAAAGTTTCACAAAAAGTATTTTTGAAAAGTCCAAACTTTCCGAAACTGAATTTAATAAAATTAACGCTTTCTTAAAAAAACAGTGAGCGGAGCAGTATAGTCGGACGGTCATACGATATTCTCCACAACTACAACGGAACTCTAACTTTCTGCGGATTTTTATTCCGAGCCTGGGCAATATTTCGTTATAGTTCCACTCTTTTGCTCGATGAGAGGTCAATAGCACCTCTTCCTTACACTGACTTATTTTCCGAATATTACTAATACAGTCCTTCTAACCTTCTAATTGTGGCTTTTATATCGACTCGAAAAAACATAAAAAATATGTTTTCGGTCCACATCCCAAAATTATTATCTGATCATCACCGAAAATTAAAGGCGTTGTCCTTGACCATAACTGGAACCACATGGAACATTTCAAAGCGATCAGCACTATATTTCCGCCCTACAGTGTGGTAATGGTTTACTAAATAATATCTGAATACGTAAGCTCCTGTAAATATTTACTTATCCGAGTACATACGACAATATCATTGGTATAAATTTAAAGGTTAACAACTTCTCCTGGATTTACTATCAACCTCTCGGGTCTATGTCATTCAGAGGTAAAGATATACGCCATATGCTACAAATTTTGTAATTGTTCACACAAAAGTCAGGGTCCATTTGATCCGCTAAATATTGACCGATTTTTATCAAAACATGTAAAAAATTGCGATGTTTGGAACATAATTGCGCCCTCTGGAGCGACCAGAAAATCAGACAAAAATAAAGTTTTTGGTCCATTTCCATAATCCATAATCAACCGATAGTCCCTCAAGAAATATTCTGATAATGACTTAATATATTACAAGGACATATATCGAAAAATAATGCCCAAGTCCCTTAATTCATTTGGACCAAATCTGTTTGAGACAATTTGGAGTAGTCCATCTGGCTGGTGTGCACGATAACTCTCTTCTAAACTAAGATTAAAGTCGGAGATGGGAAATATCGATACACTTCTTCTGGTACGTCCCCACAAAGCGACAAAATTCAAAATCTCATATAAAGCGATATTCCGTTCTAATTCATCCAAAATTAACACATTATAACATTTTTACCAGACATAGATCAAGTCTGAGGATGGAGACAATTCACATCTAATGGAGTATTCGATTAGATTAGAAACAAAAAGAGATCGAGAGCAAAGGTGGGGCACATCGGTCCGCTACTTAAGCTACACCCACAAATTTAAAATTTCACATAAAGCGAGGGGAGTATTCGATGTTCAAATGTTGTATCCTGTGTAGTCTAAACCATGGCATAATGGAAACCATGGTATATATAACAAGAAGTAGGATGAAATTTCAAGTGTTGTCACAGTGTGGGTTTGAAAATTTAATTATAAGCATACTTCTTCCCAAACTCTAAAAGATTTTATTACTACTGAATGTGAAATTATTTTTATATTTATATATTTTTTTCTGCATTTTTTAAGACATTACATACACATATCGACGCCTCCGAGCCATAGTATGCTAAGTCTGAAAAGTGAGTTTTTCAGTAGAAGCTCTCAAAGTATGGAAGTTTCATATATATTACGGGCCATGCTAAGTACATTTTTGCTTATAACTTTGGTTTGGATTGGCCGATGATTACCAAAATTTCAGAGAATATAAATTAAGGACCGTAGTATCTAAAAACGTAATGAACTTTAAATCATGCTAAGTTGACTTAGCATACTATGGTGCGGAGGCGCCGATATATAAATTGATTTATTGTTTTGACTGGAAAGGAACACCGCAAGAAAAAATTGTAGTCAGTCGGTACCATGAGCCTAACTCTTGTTATTGTACCATGATAGACTTCAATATTTATACTAACCACAACTATCGGATATATAGGTCCATGTATACTATATACGATATATAAAATCATGTGACCTGATTTTATTACATGTTATTATGGTATGTAGTTTATTTCTTCTCCTTTTTCTATAATATTAGTAAGAAATATTTGAAAGTCACAAGGCTAGTAAATTGTCGCTATTGATAATTAGCTATTTACAATAACTTAATATGGAGTATCACATTGTAGATCCGTTTAACAATAAAAACAACCTGAACAGCCGCCTTGTCATTTAATTGTCGCTAAGTCTCTCCAAATGACAAATTAGTTAAGAATGTGTTTCATTTCATTTCTTTTCCGTTTTATTCTGTTTGTTTGTTGATTTTAAGATATTCTTCCGCGAATGTGAAAACATGAAAATATTGCGCAAAACTGTATGTACGCATGTAGTATCGTATGTACGTACGTCGACAAAATACCGGCAAATTTGTTTCTATTTGCATAAGTTTTTTTTATATGTTATTGTTGTTGTTGGAGGAGGATTAACTTCTATGGCATCTCTCACACGTTAAATTATGACAATTTCTAGTTGATGAAATTGTTTTTTTTTGTGTTTTGATAAAAATAAAGTAAGACACCATTAAAAATAAATTTTACTTGAACTTGATATTGAAATAAAGACCAAAAAAAAAATTCTTCCTCTAACTTCGTAAATTATTTCGGCAGAGATTTTTATCATTTGGTTTAGAACAACTATTCGTATTGGAACTTTATCAAATTATAGTTAAAAGTGATTTATTATTTTGATGTTGTTGGCGGATTGTTTTTTTTTTTTTTTTTTTTTTGAACAAAATTCAACTGTCAAATGTTTGCTGGTGATAAGCGTTGGACAGCCATTGCTTTTTTTTGCGGATGACCCCAATAAATTATTTTGAGAAATGCGCGTGTAATAAATTGTTGTGATTTCTTTTATTGTTTTATGAAAATATTTGTTGGTGGTGATTTTAGGTTTGCAATAATGTTCGATTTTTTTTTATACATACATTTTCATTTTTATACATACCATAATTTTGAAATTGCAAAATTATGTCATGAAATCATCGGAAAAAATCGATTCCATATTAAACATGTTTGTTGTTGGAAATGGTTCACATAAAAAATAAATAATCAATTTCTAGTAGCCCAGAGGAGAAATAGTGACGAAAACAAAGTGTCGCAGCTAAAGACCAGTTAGAGAAATTGTTATGAAATGTATAAAAAAGGTTGATCTGGACGAAAGCGCCTTAAGTGCAATGTTCATAAGTCATCAAAAATTGTTGTAGTCTACTCTACATTCTACTATCTACAAAATTTTGTGAGGATCATGGATACGTCAATACTAAAGTTAATACTAGGTCTGGGAGGTCGGTGTAATTTTATTAAAACTCCAACTGCAAAACATTTTTTTTGGGCTCGAATTGGAAAATAAATACCTATACAAGCGAAAAGCATAGTGCATAAAGTTTATAAAATTAAAGTCGGTCAATTATACCCTTCATAATTAAAATAAATAAAAGAATTGACTCGAAACAAACTATGTCTTTGTCTTTGTGCATATGTTTGTAACCGGCAAAAGGAAACGAGATAGACCCATGGTTTCTTTTGAGAATATGCATAGAATCACTTTCTGAGTCGATTTATCCAAGTCCGTCCGTCTGTTGATGTTAAATTGTAAACCAAGTATAGGTCGCATTTATCACCCGATTTGGATGAAATTTGGCATAGGTCACCTATTTGGCCCAAGGACGAATCCTATTGAAATTAGGGAAAATCGGTTCTAATTTAGATATAGCTCCCATATATAATTTCGTCCGATTTAAGGTAAATGTAGCACCAAAGTCCTTATATATCTTTCGATTCGCACGAAATTTGGCATAGCGTAATGAATTAGGTCTAGAATGATGTGTGTTAAGTTTCCTGAAAATCGGTTCAGATTTGGATATAGCTTCCATGTACATTTTCGTCCGATTTAATGCAAATGGTGCACCAAAGTCCCTATATATCTTTTGATATGCACGAAATTTGGCACAGCGTATTTAATTAAGCTAAGTTTCGTGAAAATCGGTTCAGATTTAGATATAGCTCCCATATGTAGGATAAATGGCGCGCCAAAGACCCTAAATATATTTCGATTTGCACGAAATTTGGCATAGTGTGCTACATTAAGTCTAGAATGATGTGCGCTAAGTTTCGTGAAAATCGGTTCAGATTTATATTGGTCCTAGACCCACCATTAAGTATACCGATCGTCATATCTCGACTAACTGAGTCGATCTAGACATGTGTGTCCGTCCGTCCGTTATAATTTGTAAACACGATACAGGCCACATTTATGGACCAATCTTCACGAAATTTTGCATGTAGGATGGGTTCTGGCCAATGAAGACCCCTATTGTTTTTGGGAAAGATCGGTTAATATTTAGATGAAATGGACCAAATACTAAATTTTTGTCGGTTTTTCTGGTCGCTCCAGAGGCCGCAATAATGGGCCGAACATCGTGAAATTTTGCATGGAGAAGGGGATCGGGCCAAAGAATAAGCTTGCTTGTTTTGATAAAGATATGATATTTAGCGGGTTAAATGGACCCTGACTTTTGTGCGAAAAATGACAAAATTTGTATTCTATAGCGTATATATTTACCCCTGAATGACACAGACCCGAGAAGTTGATATTATATCCAAGAGGAGTGGTTGACCTTTAAATTAATACCAATTATATTGTTGTATGTGCTCGGATGTGGGAGTTACACCTAAATATTTACAGGTATCTCCGTATACGTATATTATTTAGCAACTCATTATCACTCTAGAGCGCGGAACTATAGCGCTGATCGCTTTGAAATGTTCCATAAGGTTCCAGTTATGGTCAAGGACAACGCTTATAATTTTCGGTGATGATCAGATAATAATTTTGCAATGAAGTGGACCAAAAACTTAATTTTTTGTGTTATTTTCGAGTCGATATATAGACCATAAATGAAAGCCGAACATCACATATTGCCCAGGCTCGGAATAAACATCCGCAGAAAATTTGAGTTCCGTGGTAGTTGTGTAGGGTATCGTGTGGTCGGCCCCGTCCGACTATACTGCTCCGCTCACTGGTTTAATGTTGAATATTCATTTTTGTAATGGTGATCTTCAAAGAAGTAAAATTTATCATTTTCCAAAACTTCTTCTTCTTCCTTGAAAAAACAACAACAACAAAGTTTTAATTATAATCATGTCGCAGTAATTGGACTTAATATTGTCAAGTGGGTTTTAATCCACCCCTTGGTGGTCTTCTACTTACGCCTTAATCACCCACTTATAAGTAGGTCACCAGCAGATCAGCATACCGACCTATAAAACATGCGATTATGGCCAGCGCGAACTGTCCGTCAGTCACAAGTATGATTTCACTAAACTGCCACTGCTGATGCGTTTTTGTTTTTATGTGAAATGCAATGAAACGATTACCTGCTGTTGATTTTATGACCGCCAATAAACGAACGAGGGGGTGTGAACTCTCAAGTACGTTAATCGCCGTAGTCGTGGGATCATAAAACTAGCTACTTGAGAGAATGCGAGGACATTGTGATGATCATGCACGTGCCTCTGCCTCTCTGTATGATGGGCTACTCAACGGGGTATTGGACCAATGTACATCGCATTAAAATCGTTGGAATTAAGTTAACTCTTTTTGTCTAATCCTGTCGGGTAGTTTAAGTGGATGTAAGCAAGGATATTGTGGGTGCGTAAGTACATGTTTTTATGACCCGGTAGCTGGTGAGAATTCTTTGTCATTTGATGTTGTTGAACTCCATGTATATACATATATATTAGTTGCGGGTTATTAGTGTTTATGATAGTTAAAGGTTTTGAACATTTATTCATAAGATGGGAGGTTTAAAATGACAGGACCTATTTAAACATTGAAACTTTGGTCATTTTGGGTTGAAAGGGACCTGGTATATAGATCTTTAGCGGGCGTTTCTCATCCTCTCCCCTTCAGCAACTATGAAAGTGGTACACACTTTGCATTGTTTCCATTTGGCTAGTGGCGCCGCGATTAGTCATGTTATGTTCCGTCGATTTAGACTGCTCAGACCGCTTTGCATTTCGAATTATGTTGTGGCTGGATATACTTTTATATACAATGTCCCGTACACTCTTATATATATTATTTTATAAACATACCTATACCTGTTTGTTATGTGAGGATCCTCTTCTGAAGTTCCTCAAAGAGGATTCACCTTTGGCTTGTTCAAATATTTTTTACTTAAAAAACACCAGGACCGGCGTTCTGGTGAGTCAGATCTAACAAATCAAGACTATCTTAAAATTAGTTAATAAAATTTGACCGGATAATTTAAATTTTATTGGTCAATAATGTATGTTAATATTGATGATGTTTCGACATTTGAACAGCTTATTTTTATGTTATTTTTTGAGCATAAAGTTAGAAGTGTCTGTATAAAAACAAATAAAAACCAGTAAAGAAAGTAGTAAAGTCGGACTGGGCCGACTATATGATACCCTTCACCATTTTGGGTATATTGTACATATGTATCCTTACAATTGCATGTACATACTCATGTCTTTCTGCAACCTGTGATAAATTTAATTTCATTCGACCATGGGACAAATTTATGGAAAACGATTTATACCACGTACCTATTCGGTACGCCGCACTGTTAAAAAATTAATTTCAATCAGACTCCCGTTCGAAATACATATGGAAGCTATGGCTGCATCTGCAGCAGTTTCAACAAAACCCAATAACGTAATTTAAGTATCGATTTGAGTTTGGTGCACCATTTATGTAAAATCGCACAAAATATATATATATATATATATAGCATTTCCACATTAAATGAAACCTTTTACAAATTAAATGAACCCTTTTCAAATTAAATGAAACCTTTTCCAAATTAAATGAAACCTTTTCCAAATTAAATGAAACCTTTTCCAAATTAAATGAAACCTTTTCCACTTGAAATGAAACCTTTTACAAATAGAATGAAACTTTTTCCAAATTAAATGAAACCTTTATTCTTATCTAAGGAAATATAATATTTGCACTAATTTTAAACCAATATTTGAAAATTAAATCAAAGAATATTAACAAATATAGTTGTATGGCTATGTAATTAACATAAATATTCTTTAATTCGGTGTGATTTCATTTAATATCTTTACTACATAAAATTAAATAAATAGTAACACAAACTGGGGTATTTCTTGACATTTTAATAAATAAATATTTAAGAACAAGAATTGAATACCCGGTCCTAAATGCGAAATACATATTTGACTTAATAAATTGTTGATGATAAGGTAACTACTTATCTTAATGAAGGGGTTCCCGACTTGCAGCTTGTGGGATTTTCAAAACCATGTCCATAACGTAGTTAGAACAATCTTGCCGAGTAAGCTTTTGAATACTTCGCTCGATTACATCAACAATGTTATGTTCCATTGAAACGTCACACAGCTCAGCTCTTGCACATAATTTTATTTATGAAAATGCATTTTCGATTGGATTTAGCATTGGAGAATAAGGCGGTAAGAATTTAAGGTTGCATCTTTTGGATTCGATCAAATTTTTTATGTCATGTCGCTCGTTATTATCCAACTCTGAACTGATTTTCTCAAAAAAAAAAAAATGTATATCACGATTGTGTGATGTACAACTCCCGCGTTGTTTATTGCTGCAATTATAGTGACATTACGACCTCTGACCGTAGGCAACACAATGTGTGCTCTTGTTCCTTGTCTTGAACGGGCTTGGGTTCTTCGTATGTGAAGATTAAATCCACACTCATCAATGAATATAAATTTTTCTCCTTGTTGGGGTATCCATTTTGTAAAGTCTTGAGCATATTTTTGTCTCAAGCCTAATGTTCTGGAGTCATTCTTTCGTTCTATTTCAATAGAGGCCATCTTAAACGTAATTTTTAATTTCCGTAATCCATATTCTATGCAGCTTGTGGAAATATTTATATCATTTTCTCTCAACAGTTTAGTTTTTATGGCTTTGAGGGTAATTCCAGGTTGACTTTCTATATAGAACTCGATCAGACTTAAAACTTGTGGTGTCAACAACTTAGTTCTATTTCCTCCACGCTTATTTTCCTTCAATGTTCCAAAATTTTGTTTGTATCTCCTTATAAATGTTTTTTTCGGAATTTATGTTTATGCAGGTTAAATTTGCAGCCCCGAAATGGTTCTCCCCTCTTCATAGAATTTAAATAATAACAATTTCATGTCTTTTGTTATTTTGTTATACTGACCCAATTTGTTTCGGGGTCTTGTAGATGTAGCTTCGGTAGATTCTGGAGCATTTCCACTTGCAATACTTGGCGAGGATATTGATTCTTCCTCAGGTTCCCAATTATCAGAGCTTCCCGAGCTAAAATCAGGTTCGCATTTATTTTAAACGTTGCTATTTTTAAATACAGTGAACTCTCGATAATGTGAACATCCAAAACAGTAAACTCTCGACAATGTGAAGTAATTACAAACAAAATTTTGGAACATTGAAGGAAAATAAGCGTGGAGGAAATAGAACTAAGTTGTTGACACCACAAGTTTTAAGTCTGATCGAGTTCTATATAGAAAGTCAACCTGGAATTACACTCAAAGCCATAAAAACTAAACTGTTGAGAGAAAATGATATAAATATTTCCACAAGCTGCATAGAATATGGATTACGGAAATTAAAAATTACGTTTAAGATGGCCTCTATTGAAATAGAACGAAAGAATGACTCCAGAACATTAGGCTTGAGACAAAAATATGCTCAAGACTTTACAAAATGGATACCCCAACAAGGAGAAAAATTTATATTCATTGATGAGTGTGGATTTAATCTTCACATACAAAGAACCCAAGCCCGTTCAAGACAAGGAACAAGAGCACACATTGTGTTGCCTACGGCCAGAGGTCGTAATGTCACTATAATTGCAGCAATAAACAACGCTGGAGTTGTACATCACACAATCGTTTCTAATTCCAGTGTCAATGCAGACAGATTTAAATTATTTATAGAATTTTTTTTTTTTGAGAAAATCAATCCAGAGTTGGAAAATAACGCTCAAATACACAAGCGACATGACATAAAAAATTTGATCGATTCCAAAAGATGCAACCTTAAATTCTTACCGCCTTATTCTCCAATGCTAAATCCAATCGAAAATGCATTTTCATAAATAAAATTATGTGCAAGAGCTGAGCTGTGTGATGTTTCAATGGAACATAACATTGTTGATGTAATCGCGCGAAGTATTCAAAAGCTTACTCGGCAAGATTGTTCTAACTACGTTATGGACATGGTTTTGAAAATCCCACAAGCTGCAAGTCGGGAACCCCTTCATTAAGATAAGTAGTTACCTTATCATAAACAATTTATTAAGTCAAATATGTATTTCGCATTTAGGACCGGGTATTCAATTCTTGTTCTTAAATATTTATTTATTAAAATGTCAAGAAATACCCCAGTTTGTGTTACTATTTATTTAGTTTTATGTAGTAAAGATATTAAATGAAATCACACCGAATTAAAGAATATTTATGTTAATTACATAGCCATACAACTATATTTGTTAATATTCTTTGATTTAATTTTCAAATATTGGTTTAAAATTAGTGCAAATATTATATTTCCTTAGATAAGAATAAAGGTTTCATTTAATTTGGAAAAAGTTTCATTCTATTTGTAAAAGGTTTCATTTCAATTGGAAAAGGTTTCATTCTATTTGTAAAAGGTTTCATTTCAAGTGGAAAAGGTTTCATTTAATTTGGAAAAGGTTTCATTTAATTTGGAAAAGGTTTCATTTAATTTGGAAAAGGTTTCATTTAATTTGGAAAAGGGTTCATTTAATTTGTAAAAGGTTTCATTTAATGTGGAAATGCTATATATAAATATATAGCTATATCTAACTCTGAACCGATTTTCATGAAACTTAGCACACATCATTTCGATTTTCACGAAACATAGCACACATCATTCTAGACTCAATTCAGTACGCTATGCCAAATTTCGTACAAATCGAAAAATATATAGAATCTTTACCTTAAATCGGACGAACATATATATGGGAGCTATATCTAAATCTATCTCGTTTCCTTTTGCATGTTACAAACATATGCTCAAAGACATAATACCCTGTACCACAGTGTGGTGAAGGGTATAAAGAGCCAGTTAGTGTTGCCGATAATTTGGTTCTAATCAGTCATTCCGTTCGCTAATATTCGTATATAATTATTGAAAAATTTGACCATTTGCGGGGGAGGTACCAGAAGGGGTGGACAAATGGGTCCCACCTTCCTACTTGACCTAGGCTTTGTAAAGATAATAGGTAGGTCAAAGTTTGGTTCAAATCGGACATTCTATTCGCCTGATAATCGTATAAAATTATTGAAAATTTTGATTCTTTGTGGGGGAGGTACCAGAAGGAGAGAGCCGATATTCCCCATATTCGAAAATCCACTAAGTTTGGAAGAAATATTATGTTGGGGAAAAAGAAATCCATTATTTTATATGAACTATTGGACTTTATTTAACATGCTTCGGAATGTCCGATTTGCACCGTTTTGTTGTATGATTTGTTGCCATTTTAAAGGTTACTTCATAACGCCTCTCTCATAGAAGTTCTGCTCTCTATTTGCAAAAAACACCTTCCTAGATACCAATTTTTTATCATTAATGTTCCTGGTGGAACACGACACCTCTCCCGTTGTCCAATTCTGCCCGTTTGTGGTCAATTGTAAATGATTTAAAATAGTTGTAGGATCGATTTTTAGCTCCTAGGCGATGTTACGACTGCTAACATGCTGGTCAATAAACTAAAAACTGCAAAAACATTTTTTTTACTGCGAAATGTCACCCTTCCAACGAGCATAAATCTGAAATTGTTTGATCGATACTTTACGAGAAATCTATCAGTACAGCCATCTGCCGAAAAATAATGTATTTATTTTTCCCCAAAAATCAATTTTCCCCTTCGATAGTTATCGTGCACACCAGCCGACCAGACGGACATTTCAAAATCGACTCCAAATTTTCTGAAACGGATTTGGTCCAAACAAACATGGGGTCTAAAACAAATATTTTGATGAGGCACGTTTTCACCTCATTAGCCGAACGGCTGAGGGTATAATACAAAGTCTTCAAAGGTTCTGCAGTATTTGCAGGATGACATCTGTCACAATAATGAGGGGACGGTAAATTTTCTGATATATTCTGAATGGAATACTTAAGGAGGGGGAAATAGGAGTTTTAATGCTGAAGTGTGCGCCATCCCATTGATATACCTACAAACGGATATTTCTTATTAAAGACGGTTGTCTCCGCCCATACATTGAAGCCCTGGTGTTAGTAGTAGGAGTGAGACTGTCCAGATAGAACTGTCAGTTGTATACTTACGCCTTGTATATATATCCGATATTAATTTCAGGATTTCAATGCTCATCAATACTTTCCGTCCTAGGGACACCTTATATATCCAATAATTTCAAGCGTTTTGCATGGTGTCTGCAGCTCCATAAGCGGATAAGCAGAGATTTCCACAGATCGCCAGATATTATAATAGTGATACCAGGTCTCATAAATGAGGTATAGAGTAACTTCGGGTAATGTGGACTATGAGTCTAATGTGGACTAAACCCATATCATGGGAAATGCTTGAAATATGACAACGCAGCCTTGATATATGTTTTCCTGGTCCACATTACCCGCTGATTTTTACTTGTCATAAAACGTTTGATCATTGTAAACGGGGACTGTTTATTAGGCAATGTAGTGTTTTGAACAGCCCCGCATCTTTACGCCATTGGTGGATTGTCTTTTTCTCCAAAATGAGAATGACTAGGATTGGAAATTTAATTTTCACTCCCATTCTGCAGTAGTTCCGGCTAATAAGATTCACTTGTAATTTACATATGAATTTCCTTTCAAAACTATTTTTTGAAAATTTTCCTTTAATAAATATGCAAGACCTCAACGAGTAATCCACATCAAAGTGCTATTCATAATTCTGTCATTGAGAATAAATTGCAGATGTTTATGAGAGCATTTGCAGTTTCTCACACATAGTCCAGAGTATTCTTTGAGGTGCATTTTGTTTGCCACTTTGTTTCCCCGGCCGAAGAAGGCTTCTTGCTGGCGCACATAAATACCATCACATCAATATCAAATTCAATGATTTCAAATGACAAATTAATGATTTTATGACCAACACAAAATGCCAGAAAATATGATCGGATTAGTGTTTGTATTTGGTAATGGATGGCGAAAAACATGTTGCGAATACGATTTCAAGGCTGCGAGCTGTCCGCCGGAGATATACATCCACCAACGCCAAAGTGCCACCAACACCAGCAGAGCCACCTCCACCACCACCACCCTCATCATTTCTGGTGGACATGACACTTTACACTCACTAATGAACTCATAAAAATCATAAATAATGTCATAATTAAAAATTGGCGGCTATGCGAAAATATTTATGGACTCGCCAATAACTGTCTACGATTTTTTGGGGTTTCTGTCAAGTTTATTGGGACAGTGGTTGGTGGTCGGTTATGGTTGTATTTTTTTAGGTGAAGAGGCGGAGGTGTTTTGGTGGCTGGAACAGTACTAGAATTCAGTATGGTGTGCATTTGTGTGTAGATGTGTGTCCATTTGAAAATTTGGGTTTGGTTCAAACGTATGAAGGAAGGGTATATCATTTACCCACCGGCGGCAACGAATCCAAACCGCAACCAACAAAACAGAAAAAAAAACATTTTTGCCAAGAAATCATTTTGCGAATAACAAACAAGACATCTTGGGTGCTGATTGTGGCGGTTTCGATTCGTTTGAGTTGCGATTTTTGTGCTTCTCTCAAAAAAAATAAGGAATTAATAATTCTGTCATCGTGTTGGTACACCAAACAAACATTTGACCACAATCTGTGCGTATATTGAATATTTTTTTGGAAGAAGACTGAAGAGGAAAAAAATCACCACACCAACTGTTTTGCGGTTAGATGAACTGATAGGAACGCTATGATGTCTTACAGCAATGCAGAAAAAAAATAATAAATATTTCTATGAATTTAGTGGTAATAATTAACATATCAAGTGGGGATTTCAACTCCTAATGTTCTTTTCATGCATCAAAACCTAAAAAATGTGACTAAAATTTCTAGTTTTCAAGCTGGGAATCTGTGATTCAAATTCATCGTAAACACCTAACTGATTCATAGATTTAATGTGAAATATATTTTTTAAGAAAAAACTCAAGTTGTCATAACATTGCATGCCCAATTCTAAAGGAACCTATTATGTATGTCGTATGTATTGGCACCATGTAGCGCTCTTAATTTGCATCGTGTAGGGTCCTTCTTCGATAAACAATCAATTTGGCAATGATTGCAAATTAATAAAGTATCGTTTAATAATTCAAATTTTATTTATGTGGCAATTTATGAACTGAAAACAGGCGCCTCAGCTTGGCCAAGTCACGGACCATGTTCAGAATTCAATTAATAACCCAGCAAACAGAAAATGCTGCAAAAAATCTGTGTATGTTTGAAATTTAGTCGTACATAAATGTACATAAAGCCATATCACATGGCAAATAAGCATAAGATAATTAAAATCCCAACCAGTGAAAAAGGCGTTAAGTTCGGCCGGGCTGAACTTTAGATACCCTCTATCATAGGTATACCGACAGGTACTTAAAATGAACATATAGGGAACATACCAAAATGTGGACCTCAATTTTAAACCCAATATTTTAGTTTAGTATCTCAATACTTTCTTTCAGGAGGTTTAATCGTATGGGGGGATGTCTATATGCTGGCTGATTTATTTCATTATAGTCGGGTTCGAGTTTTTATCACGATATCCGTAGAAGGCCGAATGATTACAACAGATAGCTAAATCGACTAAAAATGCCATACTTTGTAAGGTAAAACCTGACAATTTCGAGTAACGAATATCACCTATACTATTGTAGAATACTTTATATGGGGACAACCCCTACATGCGGAACAAATCAGTTAACTGTTTTAATATAAAAAGAGTTATATGGGGACTACCCCTATAATGGAGCGAATGTTTATAAATTTTGGTAGGGAGATTTGTTACCATATATGACTACAAAAATACCAAATTACAGCGAATTCGGTTGGAAATACCAACAACAGAAATTCAGGCTGCACTAAGTCCATGGACATACCGAAAATGACGTGTGACGATGGAAAAGAGAAAATTGATAATTTTCGGTAAAACGATTTGACATCCACTGATAAACATGAAAAATAAAAATTCAGCCAATTTGTTTGAAAACGTATAGAAACTCCTCATATTACCGAAATTTGGGAAGGATGTATGGGGGCTACTTAAAAAGGGTTAAATTTCGATATATATTTAGTAAACGTATTTGTTACCCAATTAGAACTCAACATTTAACAGTAAATTCGGTTGAAAAACGTGCCAAAAATACCGAATAATGGGAGTAATATTATATGGGGGCTACCCCTAACGTTGCACTATGGGCAAGAGATTCAAGTTTTTTTGTCATAATTAGAGCAGTGGGTTTATAAAAATAAATAAATTTATATCGCATATAATGGTTTCTGTAACGTTGACTACGATTCTACAATAAAACCAGTGAGCGGAGCAGTATAGTCGGACGGGGCCGACCATATGATACCCTACACAACTTCCATGAAAATCAAACTTTCTGTGGTTCTATTTTCTGAGATTGGGCAATATTTCGCGATATTTGCACACTTTTGACTGGCCAGAGGTCAGAAAATGTTACTAATAATCAGTACAACCCCTCTAATTACTTGTCCAGATTCCCTTCACAGTAGTTTGTGTTGTGATGTTCGGCTTTCGACTCGAAACGTACAAATAATAAAGTTTTCGGTCCACTTCATCCGAAAAATTCTTATATGATCATCACCTAACATTTTAGGCGTTGTCCTTGACCATAACTGGAACCTCATGGAACATTTCAAAGCGATCAGGCTATATATTCGCCCCAAACTGTGGTAATAGGTTACTAAATAATATAGGAATACGTAAGCACCTGTAAATATTTAAGCGTAACTCCTGCATCAGAGTACCTACGACAATATGATTGGTATCAATTTAAAGGCCAACCACTCCTCTTGGATATACTATTAACTTCTCGGGCCTATGTCCTTCAGGAGTAAATATATACGCCATAGTATACAAATTTTGTAATTTTTCACACAAAAAAAATAAATATTTCATTTCTTAAATTTGAAAATTCGCGAAGTTCGGGCCATAATTGCGGCCTCTGGAGCGACAAGAAAAACCGAAAAAATTTAGTATTTGGTCCATTTCATCCCCTAAATATGAACCGATCTTTCCCAAAAACAATGGCCAGAACTCATCCTACATGCAAAATTTGGTGAAGATTGGTCCATAACTGTGGCCTGTATCGTGTTTACAAATTATAATGGACAGACGGACGGACGGACGGACACACAAACGAAGCTACGAGATATGACGATCGGTATACTTAAAGGTGTTAGGACCAATATTTCGCGGCGTTACAAACTTTTGGGGCTGCACAAAGCTATAATAGAGAGAGAGAGAGAGAGAAAAGGAGATGGTCGCTGAATATAAATGTGAAATCAGATTTATAAAATCAATTAAAATGAATTCAAAATAGCGGGTGTAACATGAGAAAAAAATAAATATTTCATTTCTTAAATTTGAAACATAGCCGATTTGGTTGAAAATGTGCTCAAAATATCGAATAATGTAGAGCCCGCTTACTTGGGGCCTAAAACGAAACATAAGTCAATGTTAATATTTCTTGGTACGAAGATAGAGAGAGAGAATTCAAAAAACTAAACTACATCCCAATTGGTTGAAAAACGCGCACAAAAATTTGGGAGGTACTGTTATATAGGGGCTACCAAATTACAGCATTTGTTTGATGATGACACGAATAGCTTCCAAATTTATTACAAGCATGCTAATTTTAATTTAGAATATACATTTTAAAGGCAACTTTCAACGACTTTTTTATACCCTTCATCAAACTGTGGTACAGGGTATTATGTCTTGGCGCATATGTTTGTAATAGTACGTTTACATTTAACCGGATTTCGTTAACCCAGTGGGTTTCAATTGTCAATTTCTTTGCATATATGCCAAATAAATCCTCATAAAGTAGGTTAACCCGGTAAAAAGTTCTAATGTATATGCCGTTTAACAGTCAAAAGGAAACGAGGTAGACACATAGCTCCTTTTGAGAATATGTATAGAATCACTTTCTGAGTCGATTTATGCATGTCCGTCCGTCCGTCTGTAGATATTAAATTGTAAACAAAGTACAGGTCGCATTTATGATCCGATTTGGATGAAATTTGGCAGAAGTCCCTTATTTGGCCCAAGGACTACCCTATTGAAAATGGGAAAAATCGGTTCAGATTTATATATAGCTCTCATATATATTTTCTTCCGATTTAACGTAAATGGGACACCAAAGTCCCTATATATCTTTCGATTTGCACGAAAAATGGCAAGTTTCGAAAAAATCGGTTCAGATTTATATATAGCTCCCATATATAGTTTCGTCCGCTTTAAGGTAAATGGTGCACAATGTTCCTATATATGATTCGATTTGCACGAAATTTGGCAGAGTGTACTTAATTAGGTTCAGCATGATGTGCGCCCAGTTTCTAGATAATCGGGTCAGATTTAGATATAGCTCCCATATATAGTTTCGTCCGATTTAAGGTAAATGCAAATGCACCAAAGTCCCTATATATCATTCGATTTGCACGAAATTTGGCATAGTGTGCTGAATTGGGTCCAGAATGATGTGTGCTAAGTTTCGTGAAAATCGGTTCATATAGATATAACTCAAATATATATTTTTTTATGTAAATTGTGCACTAAAAACCCAAAGATTGGTCAACCCGCACGCAATTTTGTACAATGTTCTGAACTATAACCTTTCGTGTGTTCAGTTTTCTTGAATGGTGTACTAAAGACCCATAGGGCCGATTGGCAAAACGTACTGAGATTAATATAAATTAATCTCGGGCAAGTTTCCTTGAAATCGGTTCAGATTTAGATATAGCTTCCATATATAATTTCGACCTATTCATGTTGCAGAATGGCATGTGTAAGGATTGATGTTAGTTGGTTTACTTATAGATAAAAATGTTCCTTCGAAAAGATATCTGTAAAAATACATATTTAGGATATCCCCTAAGTAGTGAAGGGTCCGACTTTACTACTTTCCTTAATGGTTATATTATCGGCAATAAATCTTAAGTTTATGAACGATAGAAAATTCTGGACAGATAACATATTAAGGCGTCGATGATGCTATGACCATTATAATCGCATCTCCCACTGATTGGCACTATGTTCTGGAACTCAATGTTTTGTATAATCTTATTTATGAGTTTTAAATAGGATTTTTTATGATTATCTTAAATTTACTAATAAATTTCAAAAAGAAGCACGATGTTTGGGTGCCACACCAATTAACAGAAAAAATAGGATGGATCTAATTTCCATCTGCGAAGCCTTAAGATGGACCCATTTCTCAAATGGATGGGGACTGCATATGAGAAATGGATCACAGCGGTGAAGTACCTCAAACGGTGGCCAAACCAGGACTGCAATGGTATTATTTATTATGAGTTGCTTCCATATGGCCAAACGCTCCAAATCTCTACTCTACATCTCTACTGTCAACATCTGGGCCTTTTGAAGATAGCTATTAACCAAAAACGACTATAATTGGCCAACGGGAGAGGTGCCGTGTTCTACCAGGACAATGCTAGGCCACACACATCTACAGTGACTCGCCAGAAACTTCGGGAACTTGGTTGGGAAGTTTTAATACATCCACTATACAGCCCGGACTTGGCACAAAGCGATTATAATTTTTTCTTGAATTGCAAAATTCCTTTCATGATAAAAAATTGGTATCTAGGGAGGGAGGATTGTGGAAATCGACTACTAGATTTTTTTTCAAATAGAGAGAAGGACTTCTGTGAGAGGAGAATTATGAAGATACCTTTAAAATGGCAACAAATCATACAACAAATGGATTTCTTTTTTTTAATATGGATCGAAATTATATTTATAAGAGCAAACGTGCTTCTATTGACGAAAATGCGATGGAAAAAACTACTTCTGATGGTGTGTGGAGACGTCAACGCCCGCCACTAGAAATTATAGCCTTAAAAGTCAAACATTGAGTCGTATATTAAAACAAAGTAGAACCTTTAGAGGATCTGAATTCCAACCAGACTGATAGCAATGATAATTACCAGTCTATGCCTATGCGTGCCGAATGTGCCCCATCAAATACCATTTTTTTCTAATGAGGACAATAACCAGCCATACATTTTTTATATCTGTTGAATAAGTACTGAGATATTGAGCTCTAAAACAATTGCCGAATGCGCCGCAGTTTCCCTATTAAGTTTAATACAAATCGGATCACATATTTTTCGATATTTTCACCCTTACTTACTATGTTGGGTCATTTGCAATCAGATTACCAATGATAAAAGTATGAAAACATCCTTAAATAATATTGAAATTGAAATAACTTAATTTCTTGTGGATTTTTGTTTTGGCTCTAGGTCAATTGAAAAAACTCGTTGTTTATGTTTTTCTTTTTTGTTTTATTTTTATTTTCCAATATTTCGACTGTCTTCGGCAGTCATCTTCAGGGAAATACTACAAAACATACAAATATTTTAAAGGTATAGACTTAATTGTATTGCACAGATCTTACTTTTATGAGAAAAGCAACCGATTTTCATCACCGTCTATGCTAAACTAAGTTTTTCTTTTTTCTCGTCTGTGCTTATGAACTATGTTTCTATAAATATGTGCACAGTGGTCCGTGTCAGTCTTATAATTCATTCTTCTATCGTTAGGTACATTAATTATGTTTAACATTTCTAATGTGAATCGTCGTTTATAATTATTTTCTTGTGTCAATATGTCCACGTCTTTAAAATTCGGTGTATGTCCAGTTTTTGTGCAATGTGCAGCAAGCGCCGTTTTTTGCTCTAAAGGTTTGTCTGAATTTTGATCTGACTTATGTCCAGAAAGTCTAGTCTTGAGTTTAGTTTTTGTTGTACCAACATATACCTTTTGGCATACGTTGGATTTTAAATCCAACAGACAGTCGAAATATTGGAAAATAAAAATAAAACAAAAAAGAAAAACATAAACAACGAGTTTTTTCAATTGACCTAGAGCCAAAACAAAAATCCACAAGAATTAACATATCACAGGTCAACAATAACAACAACAACATAACTTAATTTCAATAAAAAACCCCGATTGGAAGATTAGGATGCCAAAATGTGGTGCCCATACTCCATCCCCAACATAACTATACTGGTCACAAATAAAGTCATTTAGAAAATGTTTTGATTTTTGCTAATTTGTTGTGTTTGCTTCTATGACTCTTGTTGTTGTTTTTGCAGCAAAGTTGTGTTTAAATCAAAACACACATTTTTTGCGTTTTGTTTGGTTGGTCGGTCGATTGGACGGTTGGTGGCGGTGATGAAGTTGCGTGTGTGGCATTTTGTCTGAAAACTTAGAAATTTATGTTCGTTTGATATGCAGCAAGAAGCAAGCACACAAAAATATATCAGAGAACACGAAGTATGCTAAGTAGAATCAAATTAAGCCCCATAAAGTATCAGCAACATGCTCGTAATATGTGTGTAGAACATTCATATTGCGTGTTGTGTGAGTTTCATTTTTATTGAAAACAAATGTGATTTATATTCAAATACTATTTTGAAATAATTCAAAGAATTCTAATTTTAATCGAATATTCTAATGGTTTTTAGCTATGATGACTACAATATCATCATTATTAGCAAGCAATTGTTGTTTTGTTTTCGTTGGGAATTCGATATTCACTTGTATGGAAGAAGAAATAAAATTAAAACTAACGCACTCGTACATACATACGAGTATGAATGCGTATGAATATAATTTTATATTGTTTTTAATGTATGACGCATTTAGTGGATGATTTTATTGGAATTCCTTTAGATCGATTGATTACGAATAGTGTATTAAATCGTAAGAATACATTTTAGAATGAATACTTTATTCTCAGTAGTGCAACGAAAAAGAATGTTGTGCTCCAAATATTAAAATAAAATAATTATTGGCTTAAGTTTCGAGGTAGACCCCCATTATTCATTATTTCTGTCATTTTTGGTACGTTTCTCAGCCAAGTTTTCATTTTCTTAGCACAAATTTACATTAACATAGGGTGATATTGTCAAATCGATTTTATGTATTTCGTGGTTAAAAGAAGACGTTTTCACTGATTTTATCTCGGTTTGCAGTTATTGCAAGTTATATCGGTTATCTACCCCTTTTGTGTTCCATTCGTACTTAATATCTGGAATCGTAAACTATTTATCACCCCTGAGAGCCATTTTGTTGCTTAATGTAATAAGAGTATCGGAATGCATACTCTCTATAATATATACCTCGATTTACATTGAAAATAGTTGTTTTAAGACCATTATTTAGATGTTTTTTTACATTACATTTCATTCAAAAAATCTAATTAAAAAAATGCTCTAGAATTTTACATGTTAATCAAATCATTTGTTAGATAGCACCTTAATTTTCTGAAACACACAAAATTTTCTTTTGAGATTATAACAAGGTGATAAAATCCACATCGCAGTATCTAATTAATCAGATATCAAGTGTTCACAATTATGAAATATACCATCGTCTTCAACAACACCACCCTGGAGAACAAAGTATTTTCTCACATTTCCTGTCGTTTACATTGCCTTCAATTTTTCCCATCACAAATTACATAACACTTGACGATGTGATGATGCTACAGCTGAAATTGAAATGTAATTCAATTGAAACATAATTCAAATAAAAAAAGAAAAATAATTATGTTATGCAGTTACGCAATATCAAAGGCTGTCTTTTTAACTTTGGTCCATAGACAATGGTCGAAAATTAAAAATTAAAAAAAAATTTAAAATATCAAACTTCACTTTACACAGGATTTTTGTAAGATCAAACCTATGCATAAATCGACCCGTCCGTCTGTCCATTTAAATACCCCAGGACCGACTGCGTCGAAATTTTGTGCAGTTTTGCTAATTGAGCCTAGAATGTCTTGAGTTGAGTTTTGTTGAAATCGATTTAAATTTACATATACCTATTAGGTTGGGGAAAAAGAAATCCATTATGAAAATGTCGATAAAATCGGAGAAATGATCGAAGTTGACCGGCATGTTATTAGTCGTAACATCGCCCAGGAGCTAAAAAATCGATCATAAAACAGTTTTAAACGATTTACACAAAACTGGATTCAAAAGAAGCTCGATGTTTTGTGTCATACCAATTAACAGGAAACAAGTAGGATGGATTGAATTTCCATCTGCGAAGCTTTAGCCAAACAGAATGAGATAGACCCATTTCTTAAACGGATAGTGACTGGATATGAGAAATGGATCACATACGATAACCCTGTGCGAAAACGATCGTCGTCAAAGAGCGGTGAAGCACCTCAAATGGTGGCCAAACCAGGACTAACTAACTAAAAGGGGATTATTTATTATGAGTTGCTTCCATATGGTCAAACGCTACATTCTGATCTCTACTGTCAACAACTGGACCGTTTCAAGATAGCAATTGACCAAAAACGGCCACAATTGGCCAACAGGAAAGGTGCCGTGTTCCATCAGGATAACGATAGGCCACACACATCTACGAGTACAGTAACTCGCCAGAAACTTCGGGAACTTGGTTGGGAAGTTTTAATGCATCCACCATACAGTCCGGACTTGGCACCAAACGATTATCATTTTTTTCTTGCATTGCAAAAATTTCTTTAATGATAAGAAATTGATATCTAGGGAGTATTGTAAAAATCGACTACTAGAGTTTTTTGAAAATAGAGAGCAGGCCTTCTATGAGAGAGGCATTATGATGTTACCTTTAAAATGACAACAAATCATACAACAAAACGATGCATTCCTAAATCGGGCATTCCGAAGCATGTTAGATAAAGTCATATAGTTCATATAAAAATAATGGATTTATTTTTCCCCAACCTAATATAAAAACCTAGACTAAGGGGTTTCAACATTATGTGTGTTTGAGAGTAACAAATAATGCGCCGTATGGAGTGTATTGAAGAAAGGAAAAATATAATAATAAAGAAGAATGTATGCTTTTAGTAATGAAAAACAATCTCAGTCAAAGGATAAGGACCCTATCCTTTTCATAAAATGCTGCATAAGGAAATCACAAAGTAGCTTGATAGGCTCTGGAACTTCATCTTTTACAAGAAATGGAAATGGGCCGCAAAATGTTCATACATTTCAAGCACTCATTTAGCAAAAACACGACATTGTTGATGATTACAAATATATACTCACTTGTTCTGGACCGAAGTTATCCATCAATTTATGTAGGTTGTAGGTTGTGCGAACTGTGACTACAAAATGGTCACCATTTAATAATTTAAGAAATATAATCCAAATTCAAAGATGGAGGTCCACGACTTCTGGCACATACATCACAAAATAATAAAAATTTCAATTTCTAGTATATTTTTTCATTAATACATTGTTACTCTATTATTATAATTATTCAGTTCATTGCATCGATAAGTCTTTTTATCAATTTCAAAATATTTTCTTATGATTTCCCTACAAAAACAGAGAATGTAAAAGTAAATAAATAAAATAAATATTCCACATCCTTTTGACATTATTTTGAATGGTATAAATCGAATATTTGTCGGAAATTAAGTAGCCGTTTCAAAATATTTCTAAAATAACAAGCCGATTTTTTGATATATGAAAATAAAAGCGAAAATTTAGTTTGTAAAAATAAACTTGAACATTATGATAATAAACACAGGGTGTCCAGTGTTATATTGGTGTTAAAGTGGTCAATAAAAGAAACAAATAATTTTGTTGATCTACACAGGAAATAATAATTACCTCCGGCACAATTCGATGTGTATTAATTGGAACGACGCTGGTCATTTAATGTTGATGCTTATTTATGGAATGGAATTGGTGTCTGCTAATAAAAACATTGAAATAATTCAACCTATGAATTTTCACGATAGTTCAATATGAAAATTGTGATTACAAGAAGTACATTGAAATTAATTTGGCGGGGCGGGGCACTCGAACACCCGGGGTTATCTAGTGTTCGGGTCTTTTCTTGCCTCAAATAAAAAGTGTCAGCATATTGAAAAATTGGAAATTTGTCAGATGTTATACATAGCTTAACCTGTATAGATTTTAGGCAAACTATGTATTTATGTGGTATATACTTCATAAAAATGATAGCGTATAAATCTTATGTCAACCAAACAGTCGGCATATTTCGGTATATAAAATCTGACATGATTATTTTTTCATGTTCCACTAGCCTTTTTAGTGTTTTTAGAAAAAAGAAAGATAGGCTATTCGGTCTAAAGCCTTTTGATAAACCGTGAATTGATTTCTCGGCTTTCGAATGAAGCTCAACATGGTATGAATTATAAGCGAATACTAGCCCTACATGGCTATACTGATACTTTTTACTTATTTTATATTAAAATAAGTGACCGGATGATACCCTACACAACTACCACGGAACTATATGGGGATCAATATTCCGTGCCTGGACAATATTTCGCGATATTTGCAACCTCTTAACCGATTAGAGATCAACAGGTACTCTTTCTTACCGTGGCATATTTCAAAATATTTTTTCCGAGGTGAAAATTTACGCCATATTTTTTTTTCTTCTATACAGAAAGGCCTTGGTTGATTTGAAACTCTGGAGTTCTTGGCCAAATTCTTTCAAGGTCATCCACTTCTCTAGCATATACTATCATCTTATGGGGTCTATATCAGGCATGCTTACCCATATACGCTACCGTAACTGAGGGTCGATGGGTAAACACATTTTCTCTTTCTTTCTCCTTACGTCAGCCGTTTTTAATGGTGAATTCTCAGTTACGCTCGCACACACTTGCTCTCAATTTAATTTTGCCCAACACTGGTCTATATCCTTCAGGAGTAAATATATTCCCCATAGCTATGGTTCTTTAGTGCAACATTAACATAAAATCGGACAAAAATAATTATATGAGGTGTACACATCATTCTAGACTAAGTTCAGTACGCTATATAGATATCGAGAGATATATAGGGACTTTGGTGCACCATTTACCTAAAATCGGGCGAAACTATATATGGGAGCCAGCAACGTACACAGGATTTCATTTCGGAGGGGGGGGGGGGGGGGGGGGTTGCCGGTAGTACAAAATGAACAAATTCGCTGTTGCAAACATAAATTTACTATGAAAAAAAATCATTTCGGGGGGGGCCCGGGCCCCCAGGGCCGCCCCCCTGCCTACGTCCCTGATGGGAGCTATATCTAAATCTGAACCGATTTTCATGAAGCTTAGCACACATCATGGTAGACCTTATTCAATACGCTATGCCAAAATTCGTGCAAATCGAATGATTTTCAGGGACTTTGGAGTACCATTAACTTAAAATGGGGCGAAACTATATATTGGAGCTATATCTAAATCTGAACCGATTTTCACAAAACTTTGCACACATCATTCAAGACTTAATTTAGTAGGCTATGCCAAATTTCGAAAGATATATAGGGACTTTAGTACACAATTTACCTTAAATCGGATATGGGAGCTATATCTAAATCTAAATCGATTTTTTCAATGGGGTTCGTCCTTGGGCCACATAAATGAGCTGTGCCAAATTTCATTCAAATCGGATTATAAATGCGACCTGTACTTTGTTTGCAATTTAACATCAACAGACGGACGGACATGCATAAATCGACTCAGAAAGTGATTCTATGCATATTCTCAAAAGGAACCATGGGTCTATTTCTATACCTTTTGTCTGTTACAAACATATGCACAAAGCCATAATACCCTGTACCACAGTGTGGTGAAGGGTATAAAAAGAGTCATCTTTGTCAGTTTACCAATTATAACGGATAGACAGTCGGGCGGACACACATGTCTATATCGACTCAGCTAGTCGAGATATGACGGTCCGTATACTAAAAGGTGTGACCAATATTTCGAGTAGTTACACATTTTTGGGGCAACACAAAGCTATAATACCCCCACATAGTTGTGTAGGGTATAAAAACCACCTTGAATTCTGAAGTCAATATTTTGAAAAAATGTTAATTTTACAATTCAGGAATTATAAACAGGTGGACTGGTTTCTACCAGGTTCGAAATATCGAAAAAGGTCGGTGTAGCAAAATATATGTCTCCTATTTTATGGTAGAGAGTATACCCGTCTATTGGGTCATATTTTCTTAATATTTCCTTCCACATTAAGCTTCGAGGCAATTGCATGAGAATTGCACTTATAATATACTAAAGTGGAAAATATATTGGAAGATCTGCCGAAACTAACGCAGTTTTTAATTCTATTATTATTATCGATGCCGAATATAAACCCCATATCTGCAACATTTCCCGTGAGGCAGACACTTCTATGTATGCCACCACTTTAGATATCTGCGGCTACATTGCACATAATTTAACCGCCCCGAAAAAATCAGTTTCTGTTTTATGCAATCTATTATAAACTAAATTGAATCAATAATAAACAAATAAAAATTTATATTTAAAATAATTTACGAAATGCGTTAAAATGGCCAGTTGCCTTCCTCGTAAATCAGTGAGAGAGCACATCGCGCTGTGCGTGAGAGAGAATCGAAAGCGAATGTTTAAAATAAAATACCATCATCCACTTTTAAATTTAATTACATTTTGCAATTTTATGACCGCTAGCCGCTAGCTAGTCTAGTTCCAGTCGAGTCCAATCTAGTTCCAAATAATAATTTCTCCCTTCGAGAACATCAAAACTGGCCAAAGTAATTCATTGACTTTTAATGTTCGAGAAATTTTGAAATTTCCATTGTTTGGTTCGGATTATGATGAAACTCGACATAAATTTCCTACGTCCGACGATGTCCAACTGGGCAATTTAGATGACCACTTGTGGCCTCCGTAATATATGGCCACAGTTCCAGGTGTGATGCAAATTTCTTTCGAACATTTCGAACAGCGGCCACTTCAGCAAGAACAAGAATAACAAAACAACCACAGCAGCAATAGCATTTCCTCTGGAATGCAAAAGCCGAAATATAGTTTTCAGATAGTTTGGATAGCATTCTGCATTACCCACCCCACTCACCCCACCGACTCGGAACAATTACACCAGTGAGACCCGTTTTGCTGACCACTTGAGAATTGGCTGACGATAGAAAACATTTCATTCAAATTCAAAGAATCAAACATTCGTCGTTGTTACATCATTCGGATCGGATCGGAGGAGGCGAAGACAGAGGCCAAGTCAAATAATCTGATATGACCTTGGATATTTTTCCCTCAAACAAAACAAAACGAAAAAAAATAAATTAAAGTACAGCAGCAGCATCATCAATGGATGGATGGATGGATGGAGTTAGTTGTTACTTACAGACAATGTAAATATATGTATGTACGAGTACATACATATGGACTATTTGTTATGTTTCTTTGGCTTCTGTGCCAACAACAACTCCGTGATGAGTATTTCCATTTGTTTTTCTTGTTGTTTTGTCGATTATCGAAATATCGTGGGAGCATCTAAACACAGAAAAGCGTTTATCGAAAATTAAACAACAACAACTGCAACAACAATTTAAAGTTTATTTAGATGAGACGATGAGACTATTCGCAATAATATTTGATGCCGATTGCACTGCCAACACCAGCCTCCACGTGGAAGTCTTTTGTGG
The DNA here is from genome assembly GCF_032173495.1 of Musca vetustissima. Lineage (NCBI taxonomy): Eukaryota > Metazoa > Arthropoda > Insecta > Diptera > Muscidae > Musca > Musca vetustissima. Next base: position 240,345 of record NW_026880356.1, read on the forward strand.
ATGCGGAATGGTGGGGGCTGTTTGATGACTAATCACTTCATAAGTTCCCAAATTACACACCACAGTTATGTTCGGCTGATATTCTCATTACATTTGGCGGAATGGTTTCAAAGAGATCTTCATCAAAATTCCGAATTTGATTAGTATTACGAATGCCGCATGAAAATAGGCTTGCACATACATACTTGTACAACATATTGTAATTGAAGTGTTAACAAGCATGTCCGATAGGCGGAAACATGATGAACATGTTACAGCATATTTACACATGTTTGTAATAATTGTTGATGTTTTGGAACAAAAGTTTTAACAAGTTAAATCGTTATTAACTTCGTCAGTATGAAATATTTCACCACTAATAAAATTGTTGTAAATTAGCCAGTCGAAGCTTTGAAGAGGAATTCGTATAATTGTATTGAAATGCAGACGAATTAAGTCAATATAGAATATTGCCAACAATTACTCGAAATTTGCCTAAAGAAATTCTTCAGAAACTCCCGCAGTTGTGGAAGAAAACACGTGGCCTAAACAGCACAAAGAATGCTATTCTACTATTGAGAAGATAAAAAACTCATCGAAGAAGGAAGGACCAGATTCTAAAAATATAATTATTTGCACAGAGTACTGACTTATGTCCACATTAATGTATGCGAAGTTTTGTTGAAATCGGTTCAGATTTAGATATAGCTCTCATATATACTTTCGTCCGAATTTATGTAAATAGTGCAGCAAACTCAAAATATTGGTCCGATTGACACAAAATGTTGCACAGAGTACTGAATTAGGTCTGGATTAATATATGCCAAGTTTTGTTGAAATCGATTCAGATTTAGATATAGCTCACATATATAATTTGGTCCCATTTTATGTAAATAGTACGCCATAGATCCTGTTCTATTTTATTTTTTATACAAATGCTGACTTCCCAATTTTAGGTTTACAGTACGAATTGTTGCCAAATACATTTTGCAGAATTTTTTAAACTCTTTTCTTCTGAAAATTCTACAAAATGTATTTAATGTATTAATTTTTTGTTTATATTTTTATTAAGAACGCCATTTAAGTAAAAATTTCGATGGTGTGCTAATTACATGTCAACCTCAAATTTGACTTGTTTCATAAATATTTTTATTAAGAGGTTAATTAGATGACCAGCACTGTATGTAATATCTACATAAAGCATCTCTTGTATGTACCCAACGTGGTGAAGGGTTCATATAGTCGGCTCGTTCGACTTTTGAACTTTCCTTACTGTTTATTTACGATTCAGTGCCAGAAAAAGTATTTGTACACATTCAAATTAAAATTTCAAACTGAAAAAATCTATAAATATATAAAATATACTGCCTCTTAGGTCTTAAGTGTTCAATGTTTTTAACTATGATATGTTGAAGATTGGTGTTGTAAAATTGACGTGGGGTTCCCCTAAATTAATGTGTAGCAAAGAGATGCCGAACGTCGTTTTCCCGTTGAAAAAAAATTGTGTGAAAACACATAGCGTGGAAAACATATCGATAATAAAGTAAACTATACGACAAATCGATTGTTTTAAATTAGTAACCAAGCTTTTGTGTTTATTGTATCAATGCTTATTGTAAACGATTTTGTGGGTCAAGTTCTTTTTCAGACTTTATATAATCTTATGAAATTACTCATTAAAATATGATACTAGGATATGAGGCTGAAAACCCCCATAACCCTAGTGTACATACCCTCATTCTCCATAGGCTATATGTTTATTAGAAAATATAAATAATATTTCTGTGGAAAGACAATACTAATCGTGAAAATGTATTAAAACTAAACACAATATTTTATATCATTATAAGGTCATTACTCTATATTGCGTATATATTAAATGTATTGTATATTTAAAAATAATATGTATTACAAATCAAGTTATATATATATATATATATATATATATCTTTATTTACTTTGCATTTGATTTTTTAGATACTTTTTTACTCAACGTGGGGCAGAAAATTTTCTTTCAACTGATGCTGTGGTTACAGGTATCGTTATTAAGATTTGTAAAAATATATTTATATTTGGAAATAGATTTTTGTCGCATACTACAATCACATCAAGTGGTCGGGGATCTTTCGCTTTCCACATAGTGATCCACAGATCCACTTTCAAATATTTTTCATAAAATTGTATGATTTCTTAAAAATCTTGACATTAAAATTTTATAATTCTTCATAATATATTAACTATTTTTCTAGATATCTTCTTGTCATATTTACAATTATTTTGTCCAAACATGGGACAAATAATTTAGTTCTATAAAAATATTCGGAGCTCGAACTTATTTCATTTAACTTGTACTTTTGTGTACCAACCCTTCATGACACTGAAGCATGTACTTCTTAGAAATAAATCCAAATTAAATCTTTTCATGTTCCCCTATTTCTTCCAACGATTCTACTATTTCTTCTATAAATTCGTTAAATATTTGTACGCAATCACGATACTCAACCCATCGTGTTTTACAATATGAATGTAGTCGCTTGAAAGATTTATTTGTTTCTCAAAATATTCTGCATAAATTAGCAGATCTTTTTCGATTTTCTAAAGAATAGACAAATTTCCAAAATTGCAAATTTCTCGAATCTTTGAAGCTGCATTTAAACTTAATTTTAAAATATGAAAAGAACAATGAATGTATACGTCAGAAGTAAATTTTAATAATGGTCTGCACCATTATAACTGCCGGACATGTGAGACACGCCTTCATAGCCTTGACCTCTCAAACCCAAACTAATTAATTATGACGGTCGAAATTTCTTTTCCTGTCAATCCTTATAATTCCATGTAGCAAAGGAAACCTTATTTAACTTTTTTAGATACCTTGCCAAAAATCTCCTCTATATATAGTTTCTTTCACTATAACAAAAGAATACAGCACTTTTCACTTCTTCAAAAATAGACTTCTGAATGTATTCTCTAATTAGTGCTAGTTACTCGTTCTGTATTCTGGAACTCAGGTATGTTGCAGTTTTGAGTGTACTCTTCAAACTTTTTCTAAATTTACGTCTAACGACTGTATTCAGGAGGCTTTACTTCCCCTCAATGCGGTGCCTTCTCTTTCACCCAATAAAATTGTCTCAATGGCCACTTTAACAGTATAAGTTTGTTCTTTCAATATGTATATCTGAAGCTTGTTTTTCCGTAACATGTTCCATACATTTTGAAACATCTATCATTATTGATATAAGGTCCTGAGTCCTCATCATCGCATCTTTGTAGTGTTCCTTTTTTTGTGGGCGTTGAGACATTCGCTAACACCTTTCCAATTTGTAAGAGGGTGCGACAGAAGTAATTTTGATACTTGGTGGTATCAAAATATATATATATATATATATATGCGATACAAGGAACCATGACGACGGGCCGCGTATGATTGCTGAGACGATAGATTTATTGAATGTTTACATAGACGCGTTGGCTCATCAACTAAGGTAGTGAAAGTTTCGTACATATAATAAAACTTGTCCTCTTAAAGTTTTCAAAATGTGAAACAAATGTCACCACCATTCAATCATCAAAATTCATCCAAAAAACAGTAGATTACCCTTTCACTGCTTACGGTCATGTAAACAATATACAACGGAAACACATATTCCTCACTGACCCTCAATAAAATCCTACATGAGGAACATGCGTGATAAAATCACATAAATCGCAAACGCAATTTGCTTTTTATAACTGTGGTAAGGCCGGTTTGTTTCCCTGGATTAGCAATAAAAAAAACACCGTTAAATTTGTATAAAATCACAGACAGTGAATTACAAGGAAAAGTGTGGCTAACAATTCTGTATGATCGTAAATATCGGCCCTGCAGTTATAAAGTGATTCTGAATAATTCATTTTCAATAGCTAAGCTGCCTTCTATAAAAGAGAAAAAAAATAATAACAATTTATTATTTGCAAAGACATTGTTGTAGTCTTTATGGAACCTAAAAGGACGTTTATCATCTGGTAATGCATCAATCAATCAGTATATTAGTTAAACTTCTCGATAATGGCTGGCCCATAAATGATTGGCTGAATGCACCGCCACAGTGTTGGTGGTGCAGCAGCAGCAACACTTTCCAGCCAGAACATTTGCCCATTGGCCATGACTGACTGACTGAGTGAGCGAATGACTATTCCAGACCTGGCCGTTATGTCAACCCGAACAGACTCGTTGGCTTGTGTAAATAATTTATGCTGGCAAATGCTTTTCAAACGCCTAAAATATCAATGAATCGAAAAATTTCATAAATTTCGTACAAGAAGTCTGACAACTATGAAATAATACTTTTCGGCTGCAACAACCAACCACTACCAAGATCAAGGATATCGATCGAACCTAGCCGAAGGCAAACAAATGTTGTTGACTACAGAGGAGGGAACGAATTGGCAGCAAACAACAATCGGCCATAGCCACTGCAGCAGCAGCAGTTGGAAGCCAATGCAGTTGCAATTGGTTTCCACACCAAAAAAAGAGCGCGTGCTCAAATTTGCATCCACTTTTCGCCAAAACTTTACTTCGAGCCAAACAAATAGTAAAGCGTCAAAATTATTTACAGTTCACAGACGCGTAAGCAATTCGTTTTTCTAGCGCTGTTTTTTCGTTTCTTTTTGTTTTTCGTTGGCGATGGATTACTTAGGCCTACACGATTTTGTCCAAGTAACCATTACTGTTCAGTTATTGGATGATAGTAGCCTACACACGTTTTGCACAATTTTCATTTTAATATTTTCAACAATAATTGTGTTAGATTATGAAAAGAAGTGGAAAACTAGACTTATCTGCCATTTAAATAGACAATCATGAGTACGGATTTGGGTTTTCATTTAAAAATGGCAAATTGATTTGTAAAATAAAAAATTACTTAATTATAACAAAGGTGATTAGTTCTTGCTTTTAATAATGACACAATTTTGGATATTACGGATAAACTAGTCCGAGGTATATGTCTCTTAAAAAATTAGGTTCAGTAAGATGAAAATGTGGAAAATTTGAACGGGTCTGAAGAACGTGAGGTGTAAGAAATACCTTGTGTATTTCAGTTAATCCTTATTTACATTAAACATTTTTAATTGTCTCAATTCTGTAGTTTGTAGTTAAGAGAGGTGAAGGGAATAGCAACCCTTCCCCTCCCTCGCCCACAAACTGACTATTGCCGCAAGTAAAATTGCCTAATGTAATTTTGGTATTACGTGAAATCGAACAACATTATATACAGAAAAAAAATTTGCAAAAATGTTTTCATAATTTATTTTTTCCATATTGTAGATGCACCTCCCTTAGAATACTAGAAAAATCATTAATCATGTGAAAGCCACTATTATTTCCACAAAAAGTAAACATTTCATTAATATCAAAATTATTTTCCTACTTTGCTCTTCATTGCTACTATTTTAGCTCATTTTTTCCCCTCTTTTGACAAAAAAAAAAATTTACTCCTCCAAAGAAAAAAAGACACCACTTATTGTTAGACTGTGTTTTGGTATTATCCTCTGCTTCTCCCTAATTATTGGTTGTTAGTTTGCACCCGTGTTGCTCTTGCTAACAACCGCCGTCTGTGCACTCACTTGTTAGTTTTGCATTCCATTGTTTCTTTATATTAGACACTGTTACCGGCCGCTTTATTGGAGTTATAAAATTCGCATATAATTCCAAATAATTTTGATATAAATGAGAAATTCAAAAAGTGAATATCAACTAGCGGTGATAGGAGAAACAAACCAAACTGATTATTTAAGATTTTATATGATCGTTCTAATGACGCAAATTGAACTAAGCAATACCACAGCGGCTGATTCTATGTACCGGATTCACTCAAAGACTTCGGAAAGAAGATGCCACCTAAAATGCTAGAAGTGGAGTTGTTTTTCTCATGCGACCGGCATTATATGTCGCAGTGCCTGCTACAAACACTTATTGGCCCTGTAAGGAAAGGGAGAAAGTCCGAACATTAGATCTGTACTGTTTATCTGAAACACATCCACCACAAATTCATCTCGGTGAGCTGAAATAAGAAGCGTCTAACACCTCAAGTTACTGTTCAGCGCCTTGATAATATATTGTTTCTACGATGCACAATAAGATCTGCGATATTGTAAAGTTTATGAGTCGAAGATGTGTTTTGTTCGCTGTGATCCAAGAAACAAATCTAACCGAAAACTATATGTATGTTACATAGTTACGATGGTTAGAGCCTTGTGCGGAAGGTTGGGGATTTATATTCTTGTTACCACTCTGTGCAATACAGACATATCTCGCTTTAGTGACTCATGCATAGAATGTATGGTGGTACGGGATATTGTCCACTTTTGGAAGGTAATAATATCATGGTAGAGAAAGCATTCCGTCAAACTGAGCGCTACGGGAAGCTGATTTGAAAAAGAATGCATCGGTCGAACATTAATAAATTTTATATAGCCCAAAATGCCTGATGAGCCGAACTTCTATTCGGAGTTGACAGTATTGGCCAATGAACGTCACCAAGGGTGAGAAAACTTACTCTTGAAATCAACATGCTGAAGCAATGCAACATTGTGACTGTGGGCAATGGTTAAGTTACTCTGAAAGGGGGAAGTGACATTTAACGACATAAGTGTGATAGATCCGAAGGTATGTGCGTGGGGATGAGCACCGTAAAAAAGGATGAAAAGGAGTGTGGTACGAGGAAGATGTTGCAGATGTCATAACGAAAGCCGTGGAACCGAGCAGTATTGACATATGGAAGGTCTTCGATACAGTACACCATGTCAAACTTTTCTACGACATACATAAGACAAACCTCCGTTCGTATTTGAAACGTTGGATAATCAGTCATATGTGGAATTCTGAAGAAGGAAATCGAGGAGCCTTAGAGTGAAACAGGTGGGGCGATTTCTCCAGAACTCTTCTACATTTCTGATATACCACAAACATCGAATGGTATTGAGATCGTAATGTATGCGGATGATTCTAATATAATGGCTTCGGGTGCCATTATTGATTACGAGGGCAGTTCGGAAAGTTCTTAGCCTATCACAAAAAGTGTTTTGGAAACTGTTAGGAACACATGTTAAATTTTGTTCCGATCTGACAACTCCTTCATATCGAAACAGATGTTCAAAAAAGACGCATATAATAGAAAAATTAGAAATGCGTGCTTTCACTGTAAAAAATTGCGTATGCGTCTTTTTTGAAAACCTGTTTCTATATGAAGGAGTTGCCAGATAGAAATAAAATTTAACATGTGTTCATAACAGAGATGGAAGTTTCCAAAACACTTAAATTTTTTTCTGTTTATACCGCGCTTTTTGTGCTAGGCTAAGAACTTTCCGAACTGTACTCGTATATATGTGCGAGGATATAGCTGATCCTGTGAGATTCTTCCATCGTATATCAAATCCACAGCCACAATGTTAACCACTTGAAGGGTGAAACAAACTCCCACTTAAGCGTCGCGACGCTGAGTTGAGCGGTAGGTAAAGTGGCAATTAATTCAAAAAATGAACTTTAACTTTTATAACCGTATTTGGTACCGGGTGAAAGAAGATAAAATTCTACATCACTAATTGCCAAAATAACAGTTATTAGTTGTTTACTTTATTTGCAATGTGTCTTCAAAGTTCAGTGACTATTATTATTTTTGTGCGCATTGGTAAAAATTGAAAATTTGCATATTTCCAGTGATAATTTTTTTAAAAAAGATTTCTAAAAGTGAAAATTTTATTATGGAGCCGTGTACTTCAGGTATTTGAGCATATCATAAATTTTTTTGTTTAGATAAATGTTTTGAAAGTATTGAAAAAAATAAGAAGAAAATTGCTCCAAAAATGAGGTATTTTTGATGTTTGCATTGGATTTCAACTGAATTATCGGTGAAACTTAGTAAAACTGCTTATATTTTCTTAAAATATGAAGTTTCAGCTTACAAATTCCAGAAAAACATTTTGCCGTTTTGCTGCATTTTTTGACTTATTAAAGAATTTGTAAAATAACTACAGTCGCTAAAAGTATATGTCTTTATATTTCGTTTAGTATTTGTTATTGTAGGTACTGAGTGTGCAGTTTATTAGAGATGGGTGCGTGAGTAATTTTTAATCACTCTATTTAGTTTAGTTTTTCATTTGAACCCTACATGATAAATTTTGGTCATGTACATACATGAGAACATACGAGTACTGATGTCATCTTGGTTTAAGCTGATGATGTTCCATCTACCAATGTATTGATAATTAATTTTGGCTGTCAATGTTTATTTAATGTGATGTTATTTTTTGAAAGTGTTGTGTGTTTGTAAATTATTCGGTGCAAGGGAAACGAATAGTATTTTCCAAATTTTAAACGACTGAAAAATTGACTAGCTTCAGGAACCAGTCCCAAAACAATTTTTATTTCCCGCCTTGAGTTACATAACTTTATGAAGAATTCAGAACAAAAATCACTTCAAGATCGATTTAATCTTCTGAGGTGGGAAGTAATCACACGCGTTGACCCTTCAGATATGGTAGATTTTACCAAAAGATTTAATAATTTTTGCACACAATATAAGATTCGGTGGCAAAAATGTCATAGAATGAATGAAGTTTTTTTACAAAATAACAAGAATTGGCTTGTTGCTTCAATTTCCTTTAATGCCCCACCAGCACAAACACAAAAAAGAGGTCGGCATGATCTCAAATTTGATGAGTGTACAGAAAAAACTAAAGGAAAGAAATGTAAAGATATAAGAGATAATACTCCTTTGTCTGTTTTGGCACACGCTACACAAATGAGCTTAAGAGCTGCTGGAAAAACAGATGAGTCAAAAATAGTTAAGGAAATAATGACTTCTCCAACAAGAGCGAAAAAATACAGAAAAAGTTTACAACAGGTATCATCTCAGCAATTAAGTGCGGAAGAAGCTCTTTCCGTCTTGGTAGAAGCGAAGCTAAGTCGACACCAATATAATGTAATTAGAAAAGCCGCGCCGGAGAAATTTTCATCTTATACAATAGTCCAAGCAGCTAAAAAAAATGTTATCCAGAACGAGACGAAATAAAAATTACTGAAACGTCAGCGCAAGTCAATCTACAAGCTCTATTAGACCATACCACTGAGCGTATTTTTTCAATAAAAAATTTTGATTTTAATTTGTTAGACAATGAAGAACTGTCTAAGATGACTTTACACACTAAGTGGGGTTTTGATGGAAGTTCAGGACACAGTGCATATAAACAAGCCTTTCATGACATTAACGCCTTAGATTCTTCAGTATTTATAACATCGCTTGTACCATTGAAATTATTTTGTGGAAATAAAACAAGTTGGCAAAATCCTCGTCCGTCTTCCACTCGATTTTGTAGGCCCTTGAAAATTGAATTTATAAAAGAAACGTTCAACAGTATTAAACTCGAAAAAAAAAGTGGAGACTGAAATAAAGGCTCTTGTCGATTCCGTATTACTAGTTGGAGAGAGATTAGTGAAAATTAATCACGAACTAATTCTCGTGATGATTGACGGTAAGGTCTGTAATGCTATAACAGACACAAAGTCCACTCAAAAGTGTTATATATGTGGGGCTACAAGCAAAGAGTTCAACAATATTGATGAAATGTTTGGAAAAGATGTAAATATAGATAACATGCAGTTTGGTTTATCTGTCCTTCATGGCTGGATACGATTTTATGAATGTCTTATTCACTTGTCATATAAACTTCCAATTAAAAAATGGCAAACTAGATGTGATGATGAAAAAAAATTATTGCTGATACAAAAAACTCATTCAAAGGGAATTCAGAGAGAAAATTGGATTGATTGTTGACCAACCAAAACCAGGCTTTGGAAACTAAAACGACGGTAATTCGGCAAGGCGTTTTTTTATGAATGCAGAAGTATCTGCAGAAATTACAAAAATTGATTTACAATTGATCAAAAATATGCACACAATATTGTGTACATATAGTTGTTTCTAGTGGTATTGAGGTCAATATTGAAAAATTTTCAAATTTCGCTAAAGACACTGCTAGGCTATTTGTTAAAAATTATCCATGGTATCATATGCCTCCTACTCTACATAAGTACTTTATTTACGGGCGAGAAATTATAGCGCTTGCACCATTGCCTATTGGTCAGCTAACTGAAGAATCTCAGGAAGCCAGAAATAAGGACTTCAAAAGCTATAGGGAGCACTTTTCCCGTAAATTCAGTCGGGAAAATACAATAGAAGACATCTTTAATAGATTTCTTTTAAGTTCTGATCCCTTAATTTCGAGCAAGAGGAAGAGTTATAAAAAGAAAATACAGCAAATGCCCCAGACTGCATTGGAGTTACTTATTCTTGCCCCAAATGAAAATGATAATGTTGACGAAGATGATGAAGATAATGAAGATGAATATTATTTTAACGAATTGTATAATGATTAAGAAGTTGATGATTATTATTAAATAAATTAATTTTATAATGGTTGTGAAAAATGATAATTTTGAAATTAATAATACTTTTAAAATTAATGAAATGAAATAAATAAAAAACCGTACAATTATTTTTTTAAATTACTTTTTTTCTGTAATGGTTGTTTGTTTTATTTTTATACTATGATTTTTATTTGTGAATATTGATAAATAAAATATAATAACATTTTCTAATGTAACTTTTTTTAAAATATGTGAAATTATGGAATTTGAAGAAAAAAAATCGGATTTTAATTTAAAATTTTGGGTATAAAAATACAGATTAAAAATTTATTACTTGTTATTTTTTAGAACAATTTTTTTCAAAAAGCACATCAGGTAAGCTCTAATTTTCAATTGCATTTCCTAATATATCGTTTTTATTTGAAAAGTTACAGCGAAAATTGTGATATAAGACCACTTTTCCAAAAATACAAAAAAGGCCATAAAAGATTAAAACAACATTTTTTTATTTGTTTTATTTTTTATAATTATGCTTTTTTATGTATTTATGAATATCCATCAATAAAAAATAACAATATTTTAAAATAACGGCTTTCCTGAATTAATCGTCACTTTGCCTACCGCTCAACCCACTTAAGCGTCGTCATTACACTGTCCATCTTCACGTTTCAAAACCAAATCCGTTTGACGTGTGTGGGCCACTTTACATCAAGACATTGGGTGAACGTTCTAAAGCCTTTCCTGTGCAAACCACTGCTGTTTGCGAGAGCAATAGATGCAGTAACAGCGTCCTCAAGTCGCTGGCCGTTAACACTTGGTACGCTGAAAAGATGTCTTTTTTGACCTTCTAAAACCAATCGGCCGGTCAGTAGTAAACCATAATGGTGCCGCATAGTTTACTACTGCAGTGGATGAACATTCACACTTTCAAGACTGCCTCAATGAGAACTGCAACAAGGTGTTTCTCACGGCCCAGTGGACTTTATTCACGAGGAGGCGATGATCATACCCGTCCAAATGTTGTCAATTCAGTGCCAACACTGAACACCCTTGCCAAGACCACATGAACCAGCTTTCGCTGTCCAAGCACGAAGGAGTTCCTAAGATTCACACCTGAACCTCTACATCAACAATGCTAACTGGCAGAACTGAATAGCATTCATACATATGCAGTCGCCCAGGCAGCAGATCAGTACAAATTGTATACTTGGAGACCATCCATCATATATAGCAGCAAATGAAAAACAATTGACTAGATAAGCACGAGTAGTTGTAGAATAGCTAAGATCAGGATCAGGTACTTATTGATGGTCCGATACCTAACGCATGCCCAACGTATGGACTAAGGCCATATGACACGTTGCAACTTATTGAACTTCCTAGATATCTCCAAATCCACCGTGGACGCAGCTCATGCAGGTGGCAACCTTCCTGAAGGAATAACAACCAGACAAAACATTAAAATGTTCTTCTCGCATTTCATTTACTACAAACAAAAATATTTTGTGTCAGTCGGACAAACGTGTAGCATGAAAAAAATCGAACGAAAACACATATACGGAATCTATATGTAAATCTGAATCGATTTAAAGTAAACTTGAAACATGTTGTTCTAGACCCAAATTTATTGCGTTATAGGATTTTCAGTTTGTTTGCAAATTCAAAATGGCATCATCAGATTTTGACATTTAGATCTTTATAGGGAGATCTCATACAATGGCAACAAAAAATAAATAAAATTTTAGTTTTTATGATAAAATGGCTTAAAACTATAAAATAATACGTCCCGTTATTCCCTCCGTCCCGTGCTTCCCTTTGACATCCTCACAACTATCCCCATGTGGCATTTGTGGTGATGTTCACTCATCCTATATGTTTCTAACTTTAGCAAAAGATAAAAAATGGGTTACATTAAATGGGAAGACTTCGTTCTTTCAATTTCAACACAAAAATTTAGCACACACTGGAAAAAAATGTGACAATCGAAATTTTCAATTGACAATAATGATTTCTTCCATCTGCGTATTGTTGTGAGTGATATCAACACTTGTCCGTCTGTCAATGCCAATGATGTCATAAATTTCGTCACACTTTGATGTATTTATGTCGTCGATCAGATCTGATTGTAATGGGTCAACATCAAATTGTGTAAAGTTGTAAATCAATTCCATATTTCATTCAATCAATCGGATTGGATTGGGTTTGAGCATACATGTAGGGATGCTATTGTAAAAATTTTTAATAGAAATGAGATTTTTAACATTTATGGCTAATGAGAAATTATACACTTTTGTTACCCATCGAAATATTGACTTTAGATCCGAAGTTTCAAATATTTTTCTTGAAAAAAATTAGTGACGACATCGAAGTTCCTCAACGCATTTTCGGATTTTTTTCCATGTCCTAGCCTACAAGTTGCCTAACATACTGATAATTTGGAATATCAATCGAATAGACCAATGAAAGAACTGTTAAAAATATTTCAAAAATACTCAACCAATACCAAATACTCAGAAAAGCATTCAAGTTCGTCATCCCTAAAATTCTATCGTTTGTTTTGATTCTACGCCATGTTGCAAACAAAATAATAATTTACAACTTTTTTTGACCTGCATTGAACCGTAAGGTTGTTGTAATGGAATCAATGCAACGAATCCGGACATACTCATCATAACGCACAACAACAACCAACCAAATATTAAATTCATCGATGAAAGTTTCATTCATAGTTCCGCACGCCCAACCATTCCATTTATGTGGGCTACGTCAGTCCGTAGTGGACGATCAATGGTCGTGGTACGTGTCTAAATGTAATTTTCGTCAAAAGATCACGTTCAACCTCATCTGCGGAGCACAACTGTCGGATGATATTGATATTGTGCGATATATTGAAGTGTGCGTGTGTTCTTGTGAATGTGTGATTTTGCCATTTGTGTCTATGTCTGTCGAACCCCAAATTCTCTCTAGCCAAACAGACATGTTCTTATTCTTAATTAAGCCAATTGAAATTTTCATAACACTTCAATTGTCGAATCGAAGATTTTTTTGGTTGCCTGATTTCTTTTTAAGGTCTCCATTTCCATTGATGATGATTGGTGGCGGTTGATTTGGGGGGATACGCTTCATAAGAAATTAATTCAACACCACAGACAAGAAAAACCGACAACAACAATAAAATAAAGTATTTGATACTGCCATTTCTGGCACTTCTAATGTTATTCCCATCCAGCCACCCAAAACAAATATTTGTTGTGGCAAATTTGAATTTTGAGAGGGGGGTTGGACGCACTTTACAAACAAAATTCCGGACACTCCAATAATTAAATCGATAATCGTCTCTAAATGAATTAATTGACTTTAATTAACTGCAAAATGAAATATTAAATATTTATTAGAAGAGAAGAGGCAAGGCGAGATTTTCTCCGTTCGCCACAAGGGTGCATTTCGATGCTCACGGCGACAGTGAGTCGTCTAATTACTTTATTCATATGCAGAATTGCATAATTCCAATTTCAATTGCAGGGAGAGCTGCTACACTTCGGCTTGTTAAAATATCATTTTTCATACTTTGAATGATATCACTGACGGATTTATGTGGTGCATTTTAGTCTTCTTTTCCATTTAGGAGAATATTAAAAATTTTGGGGGAATTGCGAAATGGCACGATTAATTATAGAGTATGATATTTCTTTATAATTCGAATATTCTTTTGTTATCCAAGTGAAAATTGTAGAATGTAATTGTGGAGTGTCTGTCCATGCTGCATGCTGTGTGAACGCTGCTAATTGTAATCATAAGGCAACATATTGAGCGTAGCATTGGTTGGTATTGTTCTATGACAACAAGTTATGGATGTTCGGCTTTTGGTTTCCCATTAGCAGACATAATATCAGTTTAGCGTGCTTGTTGTATGCAACATTCTTCAATGGTTTTGAACGGATTAACTTAGCCACATAACAACTTTTTGTGTTATATACATATGTACATATAACACCAAAAAGTTTCCAGAATGCTCTTCTTGACTTGTAAATCTTGACGGAAGTAGTTTTCGAAATTATGGGTACAAGTTATGTAGCCAAATCAACGATATTCATATGACCATTTTTTGAAAAGGCCGGTCGTATCTAAAGGAGATTTAATAGTCAATGATATGCCCTTAAACGTGGGTCAATATAAATAATTTTTGTAGTGAAATTTGACACTCAATGATAATACCAAATACCAATTTACAGTCAATTCGGTTGATGCGGAGTACCGTTATTGGGGGCTATCCAGAAACTTGGGTTAATATTAATAATGTTTAGTACGGAGATGTCAGCCAAGTCGGTCAAAAACCGTGTCCAAAATCATCAATATACCGAATATTGGGGAATACCGTTATATGGGGGCTACACCAAAAATCGTAGGAATAGAAGCAATGTCAGTGAAAAATATAAGAGGTCTATCATAAATATTGTGATTGCCACCCTCCACCAAAATGAAAAGAAATATCAATTCAGAGCTGTGCGTTGGATGACCCATTTATTCCACATGTTTGCCGGTCAAAATCGCGCTGGTTTGTGCAGAAGACTGAAAACTCTTTTCTTGTTCGTTTATCTTCGAGCAGCCACGTGGTCGATTACTGATTCCGACTGTTAGGATCCTTAATCCTTTTCGGTGATGATCTTATAAAGGTCTTTTGAAGAACCTCAAATTTCTTTGCACCGATTTACACAAGCCTATTTAAAACGATTGTCAAAAATTTCGAGAATTAAATAGAACAAACCTATTTAGGAACTGTTATTCTTGCAATATGTATCCACGAAAGAAATGCCTCTATATCGAAAATATGGTTACTTATGCCATCAGCAAGAACTGAATAATGCTATAACTCAAACTAGTAAAATCGTCGTTAAATAACTAAAATATCTATGGAGTTTTTTCATCGTAAATTTCCTTCAAACTATCAAAAATCGCAGGAACCCATTCGGCTAAGATGATTTTAAATGACCAAAATCCTGGAATGTCAAAGAAGATCCCAGGCAAATACCTAAAATGGGCCGGGGCCTTTATATGGGGACTATGCCAACATATGGCTGGAAATTTTGGGCGAACAACTTATTAATCCCGTGAAATGGCAAACTACTGCTATCTTGGTGTGAATCTGCTATTAAAATCTCCAAAGTACTAAAAAATAGTATCGAAAATGTTTGCAAAAAAATTCCAAATGTTGTGAAAAATGCCTGCTGCTGCCGAACTAGACACCCTCATACAGACCATGCAGACGGTTTATATGGTGTCTAGTCATTGTCCTAAGTGTTTGATCCGACGGGCGGGATATCCGAGTGGTTACGGAATGATCTTTGGATGGGGATCGGAGACGGTGTGTAAATTGGCATCGAAAGGCGTTTGTTATGCATGTTCATCCTCATTTAACATATGTTCAAATTGTAGTAGTTTCGGCCACGGAAACGTGCAGAGACTAGTCTGTGGGGGACCGCTCCTGACCGAGCAGGCTTTTGGAGCAATTTTTTGGGGGTGAGATGCATTTTTTATCCCCGTTTCAGCGATTGCTCCATTGTAGGAGCCTGCAAATAATAGGTTGGGAAAATCCATTTTTTAGCTCCTGGGCGATGTTAACATGCCGGCCAATTTCGATCCTTTCTCCGATTTTGTCGAAATTTTCGACGACCGGCCTACTCTTGCGAGGTGCATATTAACATCAAAAATTCCTGAATGAAATCTACGAAACCAAAATTGCACATACAGTATTTTTCGGTTAATTGACCCTACGATTAATTGGTTTCCACGCTTAATTGAACCACATGATGGGGCAAAAAATATTTCATAAGAAAATACATGTAAATTTTCTCATCAAAAATAAATTTTCTTTTCACCGGTTAATTGCATAATAATAATTGAAAAATAATCTGCCATTTTTTACATACATATTTGACATAATTTATGAAAAAGACTAGGTGGCATCTCGACTAATTCAAAACATATGTTTATTGCTGGAAAAACTGCGAGAAAGCGTAATTTGTGTTTGACATTGATTTTTTTTAAACCATTTGTAGTTCCAATTATACGTGATTACTGTAATTGAACAAACTATTCAATTAACCGGGTTTGGATAATTGGTTCCTCGGTTAATTAAACAAAAATTTTTGCAAATTTTGATGTGCAATTAACCGAAAAATACTATAATAGGATGTTAGAGAATCGGAACCATAAGCACCATTCACAATTTTAGCCGTTTGGCTTGCATTTTCACCTTTGTCAAAGAAAAACTGTAAAATGTACCGAATTTTCTTTTTGTTCACTTCTATTTTTAACACCCTGTAACTCAGAACTGAATGCACCAAACAAAAAAGCTGCAAAACATGTTTTTTTTTACTGCGAAATGTTACCACTCCAACGAGCATAAATCTAAAATTTATGAGAAATCTATCAGTACAGCCATCTGCCGAAAAAATAATGGATTTCTTTTTCCCCAAACTAATATTAGTTCTAATAGTAGTAAACATGGCTATGCAGCTGGACAGAGGCTATATACTGTAGGTGACCAGTCTTGAATGGTTTGGGGTTCTACTGGTAATAACTTTAGCTATGAACCTGGGCTCCACTCCTCACCCAATGAGATGATTACGTCTAAATAGGTATGATCGATTTATTCCTGCATTTTGGTGTTGGAGAGCTTTGGTTGGCCCTTTGTATTAATTGGTGTTTACAGGATCTCTGCCCCTTTCAGTGAGAATTCGGCATAAGGGGACCTGCCATTCTCGGTTTCAAAAAAATTATTTTGTTTTTGATTTAATTTTTAAGAGCACGGACAAAATGTTCGAAAAAGAGTAAGTGTTTACTCTAACAGTGAAATCGACGGGAAATATAAAATTTATTTTTCCCGATTTGAGTGTTCGTTTGTGTTTCTAAAGTAGCAAACGGTTTTCGATGTTGTTGTACCTGGTCATATAAGAAATTGACTTTATACAATAATAAAAGTAGTTAGACTATTTAATATTTCACCAGAGGTCAAAATGACCTTAGGCAATATATGTATAACACATGTGAATACGGGGAATGAAAGAGGGGGAAGTAGCTACTATGATTAATAAACGTAGTTCTATGTGGTACCAAAAGTCACCAAATTTAAAAAAGCTGTGTCATAATATACACAATTGTTTTTGTACTTGAAATTGAAAAACGGTCAAAATGACCGCCTTCGGCAATCTAGTGTTAAAACTATTGTCAAAAAATTCGTGAATCAAGTAGAACAAACCCATTTAGGAACAATTATTCCTGCAATATAGAATCTATCCAGGTGGAAGAAATTCCTAAGTATGGCTCTATATCGAAGATATGGGTTCTTATGCCATCAGCAAGAATTGAATAATGCTATAACTAAAGCAAGTAAAATCGTCGTTAAGTTCGGCCGCGCATAGTTTTTTATATCCTCTATCACGGAGTGTATGTTAAAAATAACTAAAATATCTATGGAGTTTTTTTATTGTAAATTTCCTTCAGACTATCAAAAATTGCAGGAACACATTATGCAAAGATGATTTTAAATGACCAAACTCCTGGAGAATATGCCGACATATTTGGCCTTCCTACCGTGGTGTATCTACGACATAAAAATTGCCGGATCGAAATTTTGCAAACCAGTTATGGCACTGGCGTACTGTTATCCGTCAATTTTTTTCTCGCTTGGACAGCATTTTTAACCTTTCTGAAGTTAAAAAGTAGAATTTGACGGATATGCTGTTTATTGCTCTCAATATTAAAAAGGACATCAACCTAAAACTACTGCGTAGAATTAATAGAACTTTTTCAAACACAAGCCTTGCAATATCAGCTCTAAAGACAAATAATGGTTATGCAGCTTAAGTTGGAGGTTATAATATAGCGTTACCTTTATTTTGGAGCTTCTTCAACACATATATGTAGGGGAGACTGGGGCACCTTCGGCATCGGGGCACCTTCGGCAATCGCGTTTTCGATATGAAGCTCTCACCGTTCATCACTAGTTTCGATACATAGGTATCGAATATCGAAATAAATAACTGACACAAAGTTTGAAATTTCTAGCTAATAAGCTTATTTAGATACATGTGTTTTTGTATTTTTATAGATATTTTTGTAATATTTCAATTCCATTTCGTAAGTATTTCGTGTATAAAACTTTTTAAATTTTTAAGACAATATTATTAAAAAGTGGTTAACTACGATGTGTACTATTATAGAAGTATTTAAAAATATAATGTTTTTACAAGACTGATCGAAAAAAATGAATAAAACTATTAAAAGTACATTCGGGGTACATTCGGCATTTTAAAGTGAGACACATTCGGCCATATACAGATTGTGCAATATTATTTCCGTAAAATGTTTTTGAGTTTGTTTTTAAAACTAATCCCTTAATATGGTTCGAAATTGCATATATAAGATCAAACGTGCTTATATTGACGAAATGCGATAGAAAACCCCTATTTCTGATAGTGTGTGTGACCTTGAGATGTAAACGTCCGCCGCTAGAAAATAAAGCCCTATAATTCAAACATTGTGTGGCGTATTAAAACCAAATAGAGCCTTTAGAGGATCAGATTTTCAAACAGACTGATAGCGATGACAATTACCCGGCTATGACTATGGTGCCGAATGTGCCCCATCAAATGCCGAAGCTACCCCGGGTTGGGGCACATTCGGCGAATTTGACTTTTTTTAAAAAAACTGTAAATTTTTTTAACTAATACTATTTGTTTATATCTTTTTGGTACTATTTTTTATAACTAAGTGTCAGAGGACAATAATCAGCCATAAAGTTGTTACATATATTATGAATAAGTACTGAGATATGGAGCTCTAAAAATGTGCCGAAGGTGCCCCAGTCTCCCCTTTATGTTCTGGATATTTTTTATCTTTTGAAATGCTATTTTACAGCCACTTCGTGAAACTGCAGCTAAAACTTCATAAATACCGAAAATTGGGATTATTTTTCAAATATAAACTCATATCGAAAAGTTATTGCAAATAAGTTATTATGAACCTGAAATGCCAAATTGCTGTCCCATTCATTCAATGGAAAATTCAACTAAAATCTTAAAAAGGATAAAAAATTGAGCGTAACCGTTATATGAGGCCTGTACCGATTATATAGTCCAAATCATAACTTAAAACGTGAAAAATTCTTGAAACAGTATGATTTCATCAAAATCTAGTACGGAATACCATTAAATGTTTGTTTCATGCTTAACATAGTAATTTCTTCCTGGCGAAAGCTGCAAGCATGGTTTTCATTTCAATTAAATTTGAACATATTTCAGTTGTATTTAAATCTATTTGACATAGTATCCAAAACAATATAAACTTACACAAAATATGTATTGTGATTTGATGATAGAACAGGGCACTTTGAGAATAAACTAAATCAGTTGGTAGCTCCATCCTACCCATGACATTGTTTTCTCCACAATTAATTACTGCACATTTTCCATGTCTCTAGATGACCGATTATAGCATATGCTTGCAATTTTTATTATTTAACACGGTTATGTAATTATTTATGTAATAAAATTCTTCTTTTTTGCGCTTAAAATGCCCATACCCATAAAATGAAATATTTTATTCAATTTTCCATATTGTTTATAGTCTATAGTCTAGTACACATGAAAGTCATATAGATGTCACAGCAAGTGACTTCCTTGTGCGGCTGACTCTTTGAAGATGTCATCATACAAATTCATTTGTAAATATTATTGGCATTTGTTGTTGTCTCCACGCGCTCTGTGTGTTTCATTATTCAAATATTTTTTCTATGCATGTTAATCTAAGAAATTACCCTCCATACTATTATTCCATGGAGAATAGTTATTGTGTGCGAACATAACATTTACATGGTTCGAATCGAATTATTAAAATTGCCTTGGAAATTGGGACACTCCATCATAAGATGGTTTAAACAATCATCCTCCAAAAAGGAAAGCACGATTGTCAAAATTTTTCCGTCTTTATTTCCCAGTGGCGCCAATATTGTTCAATTTGCTTATTACCAGCAGTCAGACATACGGCATCAATAACTTTATTGGTAATTGGTTTTGTCAAACATGCCAATAGTAATTGGAAATATTGCCTTAACTAATTCTGATAATTCTGAATTGTTATTGTTATGGTCTGCCATTACGTGAGTGGATCAATTATGAAATTAACTAAATTAATATTTTAGTAAAATTTAGGGCACACTATGAAACATATTTTCTAAGTTATATGATAAAAAGGGATGATGCGTGATAATAGCTGTTAGATAAAGGGTTATTAATTGTCTCCATGGTAATTATGCTGAGCGTGATGATATTAGCTGGTCTTTAACGTAATGAAGTAGCGGCTATTTTGATTCACCCCATATAAATGTCATGCAATAGTTGAGGTTAGAATTAATTGGGTTAATACTAAATGTAATTAATTTAAAATTTACTAACTCACTTAATTTAGTTAGAACAAGTGAAAAGGCGTTAAGTTCGGCCGGGCCGAACTTTGGATACCCTCCACCATAGATATACTGACCATAGATATACTTGAAATGAAAATATAGGGAAAATACCAAAAAGCGGACTCATACCGACATTTCTACAAACCGATTATGTAAACCATGATACAAATTTCAGAAATTTTTAATGGATAATTATATCCTCAGCCATATGGCTAATGAGGGTATAAACACTTTGACACGGTGAAAATGAGCCTCATCGAAATATTGGTTCTAGACCCCATGTTTCTTTGGACCAAATTTGTTTCAGAAAATTTTGATTTCATCCAAACTTTGTCCATCTTATTATTTCTTCCAAACTTAGTTCAAGTTCGAAGATGGAGAATATCGGTCTACTCCATCGGGTACCTCCCACAGAGGGGGTAGGCATAAATGCGGGCTATAGTTTATATATAGTTCATTATCGAACCTTACACGAAAACACAAAATGCGGAACAAATTAGATAACTATTTTAATATATAATAATATTTCAGCAACCTATCTCAATTTCTCCAGAAGATAGCGTGATTACAACAGACGGACGGGCAGACCGACGGACATGGCTAGATCGTCTTAGAATTTTACCCTAATCAAAAATATATATACTTTATAGGGTCGGAAAGGAATATTTCGATGAGTTACAAACGGAATGACAAAATTAATATACCCTCCATACTATGGTGGAGGGTATAAATATAATATATCGGTAGATTCTAACTTTTTCCTTATCTACAAGCATATATATTTTGGGCAATGCGAACAACACCATCTAGAGCTTTGGAGATTATAAAAATGAAGTGGCCGTCACAGAGTTAAGACTTAAGGGAACATTTTCAAGATTTTAAATGGGCTGGTAAATTATTACCAATGCTTGTTAAGGTTTATAACTTTGCAGATTTTGAAGATTTAAAAGAGAAGAAAAATTATGTTATGTTATGTTATGTTTGTTATTTTTTTGTTGTTGTTGTCTTTTTTGGTGGCCACGGCTAGCAGGAAAGACGGGACTGAAACTTTTTTATTAAAGAAATGTTCCAGTTCCGAAATAACACTTCGTCTACCAGCAATTGATATTAATAAAAAGGTAAAGTGATGGACTTACTTACTGACTGACTGAAAGACGAAACGGCATAAGCTAGAATCTTGAAATTTGGGTGGTAGTGACTCTTAGTACGAAGGTTCAGATAAGACTGTGGTTTTCGTAGTAGGTTCGATATAAAAAGGTGGTTATTGAAGTCTGTACTCATGTATACGAGAAATACTAAACGGTACAAAAATTGGTACAATTTGCATTTGGAGGAACGGATGGAATCCTGATATTTGAAGTTAACGTTACCGTCAGACTGTAGGATTGGGATATGTAGGTAGTTTAGGATATTTGTAAGTATGTGTACGAAACGTACTAAATGGTACTATATTTCGTACAATTTAGGTGAACCGATAGAGCTGGAATCCTGAAATTTGCTGCTGGAATGCAGGATTGGGGGGTGAATGTAGTTATAAAAATTTGTACTTATGGTTACTAAGTGGTACTAATTTTGATACAATTTGGATCTGGGTGGACCAATAGAGCTGGAATCCTGAAATTTGGAATTTAGGTTACTGTTGGACTGTATGTTTGGGATATGTTTGCAATTATTTAAATTTCTACTAATGTGTACCAAGTGGTACTAAATTTGATATAATTTTATTTTGTAAGAACCGATAGGCCTGAAATCCTGAAATTTAGAATTAAGATTGATGTTAGAGTGCGTGATTGGAGTATGGGTAAAGTTTTGGAATCTTGTAATTATGAGTACTAAATACTACTATATTTGATACAATTGGGATTTAAGTGAACGGGTCGGTTTGGAATCCTGAAATTGGGAAATGTGATTTTTAGAGGATTTTTGAGGTGAGTACTTATGGAAGAGTATATTAATATGTACAAAATGGTATTAAATTTGATACAATTTGGATTTTGGTGTTCCGATAGAACTAAATGGTACTAAATTTGGATTTAGGTGAACCGATAGGGCTGAAGTACTGAAATTGGGAAATAACATTTCAATTATGGATTGTGTTATGTAGGAGATTATGAAGATTTGTACTTATGAGTACTAAATTTTGTGCAACTTGGATTTAGGTGATCCGATAGAGATGGAATCCGCAAATATGATTTCTCTTGGCTTGTGCGATGTCGGTAGTTATGGAAATGTGTACTTGGGTACTAAATGGTCTGGAATCCTGAAATTGGGTTTGGGGTATGCAAAAGAAAGAAATTCGTACATACTACACATAAGACTAAATAGTGCGAAATTTGGTACAAACTAGATTTGGAAGAACCGATCGGCCTGGAATCCTCAAATTGGGATTCTTGATGTAGGTAGTTATGGAAATTAATATTAGTGTGTACTAAATGGTAATAAATTTTATACAATTTGGGTATACCTATAGAGTAGGTATCCTTAAATTTGGATATAAGGTTACTGTTGGAGTGTAGTACTGGGGTATGTATGAAGTTTCGAAAATTCGTACTTATGTGTATTAAATGGTACGAAATTTGGGACTTGGAAGAACCGATCGGGCTGGAATCCTGAAATTAGGAAATATGATTTATGTTGTAATGTTGAGTTGTGACAAATTTCTATTAATGTGTACTAAATTTGGTAAAAATGGATTTGGGTAATTTGGATTTAGTTTTGGAAATAAGTTTTACTAGAGCAAAAAAGGAAATGAATGGTACCAAATTTAGTATAGAGCTAGATTTTTTTGCGGTCAGAATTGATGAGTAGTGTTGAGATATGGAGGAAGTACTGTAGGAGAACAAAGGTACTAACATTTTAAATATCGTCGATATAGTTGTGTAATCTGATTAGTTCTTGTGACATATGCAGTTTTCTTTGAAAACAACATTATATTTTATGACATGTTTAAGTAGTTCCCATATTCGTAACAAAGTAGGCAATCTATGCTAGTAACCTATATAGCAAAAACTTCCAAAAACAGGGGAGGTTCATGTTATAACGGAGTGTCAACAATTGTTATGTTTGAGCTCTGGTCAGGGTATAATAAATATAGGCGCATTTTTAGCCGATGAGACTTTATTAGGTATTTCGGGTTCAGTGAAACAATTTTCAATGGTGGGCAATCAACTTTTCCAGAAAAAAGTTCCATTATTTGGTATAATTCCCATAGAAATCCCCTAGTTGAAAATTCAACCCAAATTTTTCAACATTCATTTTTCTATACCCAATTTGGTACTTCGTTTTCACAGATAACAATAATCCTCCCGGGTCCATATTTTGACATGTACTCCATATAAAGTTGCTGGTCTAATTTAATTACAGACCATGTGACAATATTTTAGCTTATCAGG
The DNA here is from genome assembly GCF_032173495.1 of Musca vetustissima. Lineage (NCBI taxonomy): Eukaryota > Metazoa > Arthropoda > Insecta > Diptera > Muscidae > Musca > Musca vetustissima. Next base: position 264,589 of record NW_026880356.1, read on the forward strand.
TTCTCGTGTTCACCAAAAATTATAAATATATATGTTCTTGTTTGGGGTAACCCCAAATTTTAGGTATTTTGATGGTCATAAGCTCAGTGTTACCCAAGGTTCCCGTAATTTGACACTCCGGGTAAAGATCCTAATCGAATTTTCAAATTTTAATTTTTAAGATGGGCCTTCGGTTTTATACCCTTCACCACACTGTGGTACAGGGTACGAGATAGACCCATGGTTCCTTTTGAGAATATGCATCGATTTAAGGTAAGTGCCCCAAAGTCCCTATATATTTTTCGATTTGCACGAAATTTGGCATAGAGTACTGAATTAGGGCCAGAATGATGTGTGCTAAGTTTAGTGAAAATCGGTTCAGATTTAGATATAGCTCCCATATATATTTTCGTCCGATTTTATGTAAATGGTGCACCAACGTCCTTATATATCCTTCGATTTGCACGAAATTTTGCATAGTTTACTGATTTGAGTCTAGAATGATGTGTGCCAAGTTTCGAGAAAATCGGTTCCGATTTATATATAGCTCCCATATATGTTTTCGTCCGATTTAAGGCAAATAGGGCACCAAAGTTCCTATATATCTTTCGATTTGCACGAAATTTGGCACAGCATACTGAATTGAGTATAGAACGAAGTGTGTTAAGTTTCGTGAAAATCGGGTCAGATTTAGATATAGCTCCCATATATATTTTCGTCCGATTTAATGTAAATGGTGCACCAAAGACGCTATATATCTTTCGATTTGCACGAAATTTGGCATGGCGTACTGAATTGAGTCTAGAATGATGTGCGTTAAGTTTCGTGAAGATCCGTTCAGATTTAGATATAGCTCCGATTATATTTTCGTCCGATTTTACATAAATGGTGCACCAAACTCCTGTTGTTTGTCCTATTAACACGAAATTTTGCACAATGTATCAAATTGAGACTTTAATTGCGTTATTGGGTTTTGTTGAAATATGTGCAGATGCAGCCATAGCTTCCATATGTATTTCGAACGGGTGACTGATTGAGATTAAATTTTTAATAGCGTGAATTATTTTTGCTATAAATCGTTTTCCATAAATTTGTCCCATGGTACGCAGACGACTCTAAATCTGCCCGAATGAAATTAAATTTATCATATGTTGCAGAAAGACATGAGTATGTTCCTTAGAGGGAACATTGATACCCAAGTGGTGAAGGGTATCATAAGTCGGCCCAGTCCGACTTTACTACTTTCCTTACTGGTTTTTAGATGATAAACACTATGTTCTTCTTTCCAATTAGCCCCCATATAAGAGTACCACGCCAGATTGGCCACCTAAAGGTGGAGGCACGGCCGAGATTATCTTTGTTTCCGGTTGTAGTTTTTTTAGGGCACAGTGTAACCGGTCAGAACTCATCCCTATAAACACTTTTACGCATACATTGAAGTACAAATAATCGATGGATACCCGAATTCCAAGAGTAAATTGTTTAGAACGAAACACAAGTTATTTGCCATTTTTAAAGAATCCATTCAATCTTTTAAACTTGCATGTACAGCTGATGTCGAAATTCAGTTTATTTTCTAAATACAATGTAAACTTCGATGGCATAAATAAAATATCAACTGATTCTAACATTGTTAGCTATACAAAGATAAATATTTATTTACATAAAGACATACTCGTATTCTCTAGGAGTAACCAACCACTCCTGTCGCATTAAACACAATTATTTTGAAATGTTGTGACAACACAGCAAGAAATTTAGATTATTTTCCAATTTGTTGTTTGTTGTCGTTGTTGTTAATTCTAAATACAACATTTCTTGCACATGCAACGACGACAGTATTTAGCCGTTGGACCTGCTGTGCTCCGTTCGTAAATCACTCAATGGGGCTATCGAACAGCACCCCCAAACAGCTATCAAACGAAATGCAATTTATTGATTGCATTTTACGAGTCTCTTTAATTTGCATTGGAAATGTATCAACAAAATATTGAAATACGATTGCCATAAAACACTTCCATTTCGAATTGAAAATATCAATTTCAATTGAATTGTATCGGAACGATTGAAATATGGACGGACGGACGATCGACTGGATATTTGAGTTCCGCCAAAGAAAACGAAGAAGAAGAAAATTTGCTCGTTGAAAGTCGAGGGGTGCTTTCGCACAAAAAAACGAACAACAAAATGTCACAGCTTCTCAAAAGAAACACAAATACCGACGACGGCGAGATCATGAACTCGCCCATTAATCAATCGTTGGTGTAAAATAACATTTTCTTCGAGCGTTTGTTCAATTGCCAATTTTATAGATATTTTTTATTTTCCTCTTGTATTGAATATGAATATGCAAATAAAAATAAATAAATGAATATATCTTTCCTTTCGGCCCCCACTTTACATTAATGCGATTATTTAGAGGCGTCGTCTCCGTGATATCCGATTTAGGTTTCATGGTTATTTTATCAGTTTATTTATGGAGACATGAGTGCAGTTTTATTATTTTTATTTCATTTCAATCGAGTTTTTTTTTTCGTTTCACAAATATTTGCTGCGTTCAATTAAAGCCGTTGACAGGCGACATGACAGATACTTCTGTTATATAAAACCGCAATAAAAATCAACCACGAACGTTAAACACTTTAAAAATAATAAAATTTGTTGATTAGCGTGACACGAAAGATTGTTTCCAGCTTCTGCTGCAGTTGTCATGCAAGGGAGCTGTTTCTAGTGTGGTCGAATTGTATTTGAAGTTATGTTTTTTATAGATTTTTGATATTTAAATCAAAAATTCTAATAATAAAGACCTAATTTTCAAAGACTGGTCTATTAAATGGGTCCACATCAAAATTCATTGAAGAATTACACAAAAAAGAAATTTGCATTCTATAGAAACTCAAATGTGGGCGTTGGTCTACGATTTCTGGTGCCCCCCATACCCCCAAAATATTACGTAAATTCATTAACTAGCGAACCACTTGGCTTAGGCTGCCAAAATTAGGCTCACGTGTTTTTTTATATCAAAAATAATGGTATAGAAAGTGGACGATTTAAGGTAATTTTTATTATTTTCCACGTGTTTGGAGGATATTTTAATGCAAAAATTGGAAGAAAAAATGTTTGGCCACACCGTCGGAAAATTCAGCCTCCATGAAGAAACATCAGACATGGTTGTTAGGAGCACCAGGATTATTTGGCAAATTTTCTGGTATCAAATAGTAGTATCAAGAACCAATAAGAGATAACGGTATGGATTGTATACCACCTAGCCATGATGAGGTCAGAATAGTTACCAGCCGAACTATTTAAGACCAAGCAGGAGCATGCACCAACTGATTATTACAATTTGGCCAGAGGAATGCATGCCTAATAATTGGAACCTCAGCAAACTGTGTCCCATGTACAAAAAAGGCGACAACACGATATGTGCCAACTATAGAGGAATAAGTCTCCTTCTCATTGCATACAAAGTGCTATCCAGCGTGATGTGTGATCGACTGAATCCAATGGTGAATGATATTATTGGATATTATCAATGCGGCTTCAGAGCTGGCAAATCCACAATAGACCAGATTTTTACACTGCTCTAAAACCTAGAAACGACACACGAAAAACACATCGACACATTCCTCCGACCACAAACTCGCATTCGACTGCTCAATCCTGCAAAATTAATACGGCTTTTGCATAACTTTAGCTGGCACAATGTCAGCAGATAAAGTCGAAAAGAACCTCTCGGAGCCCTTCAATACCGAACAAAGATTCAAGCAAGGTGACAGTTTATCGTGTGACCTTTTAACATCCTGCTGAAAAAGGTCGTACGAGAGTCAACGGTGAACAGAAACATGTTACTCGCCTACGCCGATGACATTGACATAATGGGTCGAACATTGCGAGCGGTATGATCCACCTTTGAACATATTGAGAAGGAGTCGGCCAAAGTGGGACTGTCAGTACATGGCGAGAACACTTCTTGGTGCCTCCATATACAAAACTAATGATATCAGTTTTGAAATTCGGATGAGAATAGTTTTGGCCAACAGATGCTATTATGATCTATGTAAGCAATTCAGAAACAAGGCCAGTGATGCATGGATCAGAAGAATAGGTACTTGCGCAAGTCTTATCAAGCTGCAGCTACTACGTTGGCTAGGTCATGTCGCGAGAATAGATGAGGATGCCCCAGCTCAAAAGGTATATAAAATCGAGTTTCAGAATTGTTTTCAAGCAGTGAAGGGTATTACATGGTCTAAGAATCTAACTGTTCGATACCCTGCATTTAAATGTTAACTGATATGTAAAACCCTTTTAACATTCACACCCTTTAAAATTTGAATATCCAGGGCATAAATTTTTAACGGAGACAGGTGAGAAATAATTTATCTTGATATCGATTACATTTAGCAAACCTTCTCTAATCAAATAAATAATGCAAACATTTATCATTCGAAACGAAAAAAAAAACAATCATTTAGTTTTGTTCAAGTGTCTCTAAACAAGTTATTAATTAGTTCTTAATTTATTATGACCAATGGTATTAACAAATATTCCACTTTAGGGATTATATGTCACTTGTCAGAAATTATAATGCATATGCCACCCAATAATAACACACGCTCAAATAAAAACACGCAAACTTAAGTTTTTGTTTGAGATTTAATTCAAACTAAGGTATTGGGGAATTTACATAAATTCTATTCTTTTCACAAAACTTTATATAAAGAAACCATCTAATATATATGTATATCGTCAGCTAAAATGCAAAAAGGCGTAACTAACATAATCATAATTGTGTAGGAGAAGCAAAAAGAAAAAGTATGCCCGGCAGGGTGATATTGCATATGACGAATAATAGACTATAATTTTTTAACAAATTTAGTTATTTAGTTTAATGGCAGTCATAACAATTAAGTAAAAACGTAAATTTTTTGTTAGTTAAGCCTTTTTGCATTTATCAAATAAACCCACTTGTAGTTACGTCTTTTTGTTTTTTGTTAATAGAAGCTCCTTTTTTGACCGCAGACGTGTAAAACTTTGTCAGCACATGTAGTTTATTGACATTCACAATATTCATTCAAAAAGTCAATTTTCAATTTTTTGTTAGTTGCGCCTTTTTGTATTTTAGCTGACGATATGTAATAATATGTTGCCAATTTCGAAAAATATATTTTTATGAAGACAATTTTTGTTTCTGACATCCGGAAATTAATTATTTTTTATTCCGTAAAAAATTTCATATAAAATAAAAGGATGTTTCCGCCCGGGTTCGAACCGGGGACCTTGTGCGTGTGAAGCACACGTGATAACCACTACACTACGGAAACTCACATATGGATCCATATAAATAAATTTTCACAAATTAAAAATAGAATTAAATTAGAATTTTATGACATACTGATAAATCTATTTTAATACATCCCTTAAGCAAAAATTCTTTAAAAAAACGTTCATAATTTAAAATTATATTTTTTCTTATTAACTTTATATTAAACCAAAATTATTTAAATAATAAAATTAAAAAAATATTAAAATTAATTTTCAATAAAAAAGTGGATTTGTTTCCGCCCGGGTTCGAACCGGGGACCTTGTGCGTGTGAAGCACACGTGATAACCACTACACTACGGAAACTCATGCCGTATCGTTTTCCATAACAACATTTATATTTGTAGAATATAGCACAGTGGGCCTGTACTTTTTGTTTTCGTTGTTACACATAATCATTCACACGATACGAATGTGATTTTTTTCCTGGTTTATAAAAAAGTAAAATTATTTTAATTATTAATAGCAGAAAACATGACCAAATACATTATATGCATGTATGTAAGTACGTACGAGTGTATAACTTTAAATTTGTATACATAGAGTGAACCTACCTATAAATTTATATACGAATATACTAATTTGTAAGGGGATAAAGTTCGTTTTTAAAAATAATTTGTAACTAAGTGGAAATATGTAGAAAATTAAAAAAAATACCGGATTTTTAAAAAATGATTGTATTTTTAATGGTCCAGTCACTTTTGACTCTTTCGTTCGTAAACATTTGACAAGTAACCAGTTAGAAAAGGACCAATGTCGGGCGAATATGATACCCTACACCACTTTGGATATATACAAGAGGTGCTCCCAAGGTTCAATATATTTGAACGGATTCAATCAATGCATAACGAACGAATAGACGACGCTTGCAACGAAATTTTATCGTTCGTGAATTTTTCGTACAATGCGAACATTCGCGAGAGAATGCAAATGCTTGTGCATTCATTGTAACTTTATCATTTGAATTATCGCCATGAGCATTCGTGAGAAAGAACGTATTTTAATCATTCTTCGCACCCTGATAAAATGCCTTTTTCGGTGTCCCTTACTAAGGCGATCAGATTTTGAAAATTAAAATATATGGCAAAAAGAAAAAATATATATTTAATAAAAATAATAAGGTGTGTATAAAATGTACAATTAGATTTAATTATAAATATATAAAAAAACTTTAAAAATAAAAATCTTGTTATTTTTATTTTAAAACAACAAGAAAGGGATCAAGCTGGCTTACCTCAAAAAAGTATAAAAAATAAGTTAAAACATCGTTAAGTATGACCGGGCCAAATTTTGCGAAGCCAATCTTTATATAAGAAACATAACAAAAAAGTATACCTATGTCCGAGGATTTTTTGCAACCCATAGGCCACAAGAAATAGTAAGTTGCAGCCAACTTTGAAGGCAAAATTTCGTTGCGGACACACAGAAAAATATCAAATTACAGCCAATTCGGCTTCAAAACGTATCCACAAACCCTTAAAATACCAAAATTTAATGACTAATATTGTTTAGGGAAATTGGTTACCCAATTAGGGAACTCAAAATATTAAATAACAGATAAAGGTTGGAAAATGTGTCTAAAATCCTGTAAGCAGTTGTAGAGTTTTTTTTTTTTTTTTTGCTAAGATTCTTATTTTTTATTTAACCATTTCACTGAAAATTCATAAAATATATTTGTTCATTTGTTTTAATTTACAAAAATTAATATAGATCAAGGTTTTAAAAATATTGATCACAACGATGGCAGATTATCGAAATAGATGACAGATAGAGGACATAAATATTATAGATGAAAGCCAGTTAAAATGGATGATTGTCCTGATCCAGTTTATCCATACATTCCTTAGGCTGACACGGTATAAGAGTGTCTGGTCAACTCAAAAGGCTTCTTGGTATTAGATAGGTGTCTCGGTGTCAACATTGGTAACCTCTCCATATCAATACAAACATTTAATGCGTACATTTTCTTGTCGAAGGGTTGAGACGTTTTTATTTTAATGTATCATTGGGGATTTTGCTATTTTTCTTAGTGTCGACTGTCCGTTCCATGATTTTGAATAGAAATAAGGTTACATGTGTTAAAGTTCAGGGGCATGCACCAACTGTTTGGTACTATTTGGCTAGAGGAATACATGCCCAATAATTGGAACCTCAGCATCCTGTGACCCGTGAACAAAAAAGGAGACAAGGGGATATGTGCCAACTTTAGAGGAATTAGTCTCCTTCCCATCGCATATAAAGTGCAATCCAGCGTGCATATTGCGCCTATTCGTCGACTATAAAGCCGCATTCGACCAGACCAAACTCACAGTCTAAAAGACGCTGATACTACCTGGTGAATATCGCCGCCGAATGAACCAAGAACTGTACCATCTATTCTCGGACATTGACATATTCAGATATATCGAGCTGCAGCAACTACGTTGCCTAGGTTATGAATGGTTGAGGATGCCCCGGCACAAGAGGCATTTAAGAGAACCCTCAAGGATGGGGGATCCTTGACTTTTTATTTATACGATTTTAAATGGACTGGTAAATGCTTGTAAATGTTTGTAGCTTTGCATATATATGTATATTTGAAGATTTTAAAAGCAAGAAAAATATTTTACAAAAATTGTTTGTTGTTGTTTTTGTATCAAAAAACTCCTCTCTGGAACATCGGAATCCGAAAATTCCAACGGTGTAAGAAAGAGTACATGTCTGTCTCTCGTATGAAATAGGATTATTGACTTCGCACAACAATTAATAAAATGGCGGTACTTTGAATTTTTTTTTTTTTTTTTTTTTGAAAATCGACTATTTCTGACCATAAACTAAGTTAAAAAAGTAAAAAATAAGGAAGATCTTCACCGATTGGTTTTATCCTTGTTCATACGATAGCTATACACTCACAGAGAAACGTCCCAAAATTTGAAATCGATTGCATTATTAGTTTTTGGGTTATCGTGCCCGCCATTCGCAAAAACGCTGTTTGGAGAAAAATGAGTTTAAAGTTTGAGAAACCCTCTTGCTGTCACTTGATGCTAATGCAATAAATCGGCTATATCTTCAAAATTTGTTGAGATTTTCACTTGAAAATTTATATGGACATTCTTAAATTAGTATAGGTTCGAATTAAATCAAAATACAAAATTAAATTTTTTTGAAACCGAGAATGGGGGTCCACTTAAAAGTGAACCAACTGATGGCTCACGTCTTCCATTTGGTCTTTCCATCGGAAGACAACATCACGGAAAATGGTCTTTCAAAATAGATGAGCTGCGCACAAAACCGACGCGCCTGAAAATCTTTTTTTAAGCTCGGGTCATGGAACAAACGTTCTGTCACAAGCTTTAAGATTTTTTTTTGAGAGTGGAGATAAACGATGTGTGCACTGAACGCCTCATATCTAATATCTCCTGTGTACATCTTATATATCCTTTCTCTTATTCTATAAACACATGTTGGTCGCTAGTATTAATATACTCTGGAAGGTCCTGCCCCCTTTTTGTTAGTAATATTAGTAATGTAGTACCCTTTGTATTTAAAAATATTTCATTCGATTTCGTACTCCCTATTTTGTTCCAATTTTGATACATAGCATTTCCACATTAAATGAAACCTTTTACAAATTAAAGGAACCCTTTTCCAAATTAAATGAAACCTTTTCCAAATTAAATGAAACCTTTTCCAAATTAAATGAAACCTTTTCCAATTGAAGTGAAACCTTTTACAAATAGAATGACACTTTTTCCAAATTAAATGAAACCTTTATTCTTATCCAAGGAAATACAAATTAGACTTCGGTCACCACCGGGGAGGCGAAAGCCTGACCCAACCTTCAGAGGCAGGTGGAGACTCAAACTCTAACTCCGGGTCTGACCAAGAAAGTAAGGCCGATATAACCGTCCTAGAATGCCGGAAGAGAGAAGAGGCCGATAGGATGGTGGAAGAAGTGAGCAAAGACATAGCGAAGCTCACAACAAAAAGAAAGCAGCTATCTGGGGCACAAAGGCGAAAACTAGCCAGGATGAACCGGAGAAACAAAATTAAACAGGAACGGGATGCCCTGAAGGATAAGCTTGACCTTCCCTCCACTTCCTCGGAAGCGGCGAAGAGGATAAGGTCTCCGGAGGAGCATACCAATGTCAAACCTGCAAAAAAGAAAAGGAGCTTCACGTCGACCGATAGCAAGAGAAGGCTAAGCATCACCCCTAGTCAAGGAGGCTGTCTACAGAATCCATCGACTGAGAGTGGCGAAGCTGGCTCTAATATCGAGAAGACGGACGCTACATCGAAATCTTCCGTCAAGACTGGGAATCCCAAAAGGAACACCCAGCCTTCACGTAAGAGGAAGACAGTAGCAACAATCGGTAAGGAGCCGCCGTCTTATGCAAAGGTTGCCAGAAGGCGCTACAGGGACGAGCTCTGCTATGCAGTAATCGATGAGCGTAGTGCATCCGGCAAACTCAAAAAGGAGACGCATGGTGAGGTGATGAATGCGGTCAACAAGAAGATCATGGAGCACCTGCGGCAAGGAGGAGAGCCCATAGATCTGAACAGCTGCGAATTCAAAGGAGACTTCCTAATGCTGGAGTTCGAGTCCTCAAAAAGCATTGAGGTCCTGAAGAATTTAGTGGCAAGCATTGCCCCCACGGACGAGGCAATCAAATTAAAGCTTGTGAGGAAGAGAGACATCCCACACCTACAAAAAGCTACGGTCTTCGTTAGAGGTTGGGGCAGCGATTTCAAGACAGAGGAAATGCTTGAAGTCTTTGGTCTGCAAAACAAGACACTGCTAGTGAAGAAATGGGAGGTCTTCCACAGAGAGGAGAACAAAGACGGGACTCTCCTTGTGGTAGGCTTGGACAGGTCTTCAATGGCAAGTCTGGCCAAGACTAAAGGCAAGGCCCACTACGTGTCAAACGCTGTCTACTTCAATATCGGGAAGGCGAGGATCGGAGAAGAAGAAGCCAAAAAGAGCAGCGAGGGAGATAAACCCAACAACAATGGCGAGGGAGTCGAGGAGAAGATCACTGACTCCCAAGAAGATCGCCTTCTGGATGAAAAATGATTGAAGTCATCCAGATAAACCTCCATCGGAGTGAGACGGCAACAATGGCTCTGATGGAAAAACTAATTAAAGGTAATATACACATTGGTCTAATCCAGGAACCATGGACTGTTAAAAACAAGGTCTCTGGTTTAAACCACATAAATTACCAACTATTCTATGCAAATACAGGTTCCCGACCGAGAACCTGCATAATATGTCACAAAAACTTATGCTTTTTATTCTCTCCAGAGTTGTCAACACCGGACGCAACCATACTGAAGCAGGGGAATGGGAACATTTACCTGGCATCAGTCTACCTCCCGTTTGACTCGCCGATACCACCACCAACGGCGGAGCTGCAACGACTGGTGAGAAGAGCAAAAGAAACAGGTAACGAAGTACTGATTGGTAGCGATGCTAACTCACACCACATTGCGTGGGGTAGTACTAACACTAACAAAAGGGGTGAAACCCTTTTAGACTATCTGAATACTAACGACCTAATCACTCTTAACATAGGCAACAAACCTACCTTCGTTAATAGAATTAGAGAAGAAGTTTTAGACATAACAATATGTTCAGCGAACCTAATAGACGAGGTACAAGAATGGAGAGTTTCACAAGAATATTCCTTCTCGGACCACAGATATATTAGGTTTAAAATCCTACGGCCACCGCCGAAACCCATATATTTTCGAAACAAGTCCAAAACAAATTGGATAAAATTCGGAAAACTACTCAAAGAGAGGCTAGGGCAACAAAACTATGACAACCTAAGCACTGACGATTTAGACAAAAATGTCAACTTTTTAGCGGAAGCACTAGTAAAGTCATTCGAAGAAAGTTGTCCTCTTCGAGAAAGGAAATCTGCCTTCGAAAAACCCTGGATGACCGGGGAGATTCGAAATAAAGGGAAAGAGGTCCGAAAACTTTATAATAGAGCACGCCGCAAGAAATCTACAGTATACTGGGACAACTTCCACGATAAGCAGAAAGAATACAACAAAATTACAAGAACCGCCAAACGCAACTCCTGGATAACCTTTTGTGAACAGGTCGATAGCGTAAACGACGTCTCAAAAATAAAAAAGTTTCTGTCAAAAACCCACACTCAAGCCGAAACGATGGTAGACAGTGATGGCAACAGGATAGAACAACTGAAGAAACAATACGGCTCCTTATGAAGGCTCACTTCCCACCGAACCCATCCATAAGTGACGACGTTACGGTAACAATGGAAGCAAGATCTGTGGAACCCAAAATCGATGAATCAATGGTACGAGATGCCATAAAGAGCTTCTCACCATATAAAGCGGCAGGGCCAGACAACGTCTTCCCTGCGCTTTTACAAAAAGAGGTCGACTATATATCACCATATTTAGCGGCACTCTTTAACGCATGTATAAGGTTTGCGTACACACCCAAAGCCTGGCAGGAGGCCAGGGTAGTCTTCATACCCAAGCCCGGCAAGGCAAACTACGCAACACCAAAAGCCTACCGGCCAATTAGCCTTACTTCATTCTTACTCAAAACCATGGAACGGACAATCGACACCATGATTAAGAGCAGCATCCCCAATGACACGCTGAAATATAAACAACATGCGTACGTAAAGGGGAGATCAGTGGAAACCGCTTTACATGAGGTAGTACACCACATCGAAGGAACTTTCGATAAGAAAATGTACACTTTAGCAGTCTGCATTGACATCGAAGGAGCCTTCAATAATGTCAGCACCGAAACACTTATCCAATCCTTAGAAGCCTTTAGTGTTGACCAGGCAATTATAGCCTGGGTCAACCATATGCTAAGGAATAGATGGATAAACTGTAGCCTACAAGACATAACTATCAGGGACAAAGTAGGACAAGGGACACCGCAGGGAGGGATACTGTCACCACTCCTGTGGGTCACAACTATCAGTAGTCTCTTAAGGAACTTAACCGAGGATGGTTTTGAACCAGTCTGTTATGCAGACGACGTTATAATACTTCTAAGGGGAAAGAACCCTAACTTACTATGCAGGAAGGCTGAAACGGCGCTAAACATCGCTTTTAATTGGGCGAAGCCGAGGGGTCTAAACGTAAATCCGGACAAAACGGAAATATGTCTCTTCACTAGAAAGACAAAAATAGGACAGTACGAAGAACCAATCTTTCAAAACAAAGTGATAGCTATATCAAATAAAGTCAAATATCTAGGTGTCATCCTAGATAGAAAACTTAGATGGAAAGACCACATACATCAACGGGTCGAAAAGGCCCATAGATGCTGGTCCTTCTGCAGAAGAGCCGTGGGCTCTAAATGGGGTTTCAACCCAAAGATGGTACACTGGATCTACAAAAGCGTTATTAGGCCAATTCTAACTTACGCGTCTGTAGTCTGGTGGACAGCAATGGACAAAAAATGTAATGTAATAGCACTACAGAAAGTCCAAAGAACTTGTTGTCTAGGCATATGCGGGGCAATGCGGACAACACCAACCAGGGCATTGGAAACTATTTTGTACATACACCCAGTTGACATCCAAATAAAATACGAAGCGGCCATCGCAGCTTTAAGACTTAAAGCCATGGATGAGTGGATCGATACCGGACACAACACACCGCACGAAAATATACTACAGACTACGATCGGATACTCAATTAGCCAAGTCAGATCGAATACCTGAAACAAGAGTAATCACATTGTGTGAAATCATGATACCGGACAGAGACTCATGGAACAGCGGAACACTAGCACACATGCCTCCGGGGAACTGTTGTTACACGGATGGCTCCCGGCTAGCGGGAAAGACGGGACTGGGACTTTTTATTGAAGAACCGGGGACTGAAATTTCTCTTCGCCTGCCAGATCACAATACGATCCTACAGGCGGAGGTTCAAGCTATAACGGAGTGTCTAAGATGGTTAAGCTCTAACTCAGGGCATAATAACATAAACATCATGACAGATAGTAAACATGCTATTAATGCAATATCATCCAAAACAGTTACATCAAAAACTGTATTGGAATGCGTAAAAACAATAAACAACTTCTCACGACACGGTCTTGTACGTATAATATGGGTACCGGGTCACTCAGGAGTCATAGGAAACGAGATAGCCAACCAACTCGCCAGACGTGCTACTGACCTAATCAACATAGATGTGAACAGTGCAAAACCTTTTAGCGCGTCACGTCTAGAAATGAGGTCATGGGCGAAAGAGGCGCACAAAACACTCTGGAATAACGAGAGGATTGGAAAAAACACAAAAATCTTATGGGGAGACCCAAATGAGGATAAGACTAAGCAAATACTTACGCTAAACAAGAAAGAATTAAGCAGACTGATAGGCATTCTTACAGGACATCTTAACCTGCAGTCACACCTACACAAGATTGGGTGCTCGGGAAGTAGCAGGTGCAGAGCGTGTGGGGAAGACAACGAAACGTTGGAACACTTCCTATGTCACTGCCCGGCCTTTGCATGCATTCGAACCCAATTCTTGAAAATCGACACTATTCCTGAACTAAATGACCTAAGGGGGTGTGAATGGAAAATACTAAAGGACTTCAGTAAGAACACAGAATTCCTAGAAGAATAGAGAGAATAATTCAATCTAAATAACTTTCCTTCCTAGAGCGCACAACAGGCCTCCTATTGGCTTAAGTGTATGTCCCACAACGGACATGTGGTGGTGTAAACCACCCCTCTTTTTCAAACTAACTAACTAACTATGGAGAATAAGGCAGTAAGAATTTAAGGTTGCATCTTTTGGATTCGATCAAATTTTTTATGTCATGTCGCTTGTGTATTTGAGCGTTATTTTCCAACTCGGGATAATGTGAACATCCAAAACATCCAAAACTCTCGACAATGTGAAGTAATTACAAACAAAATTTTGGAACATTGAAGGAAAATAAGCGTGGAGGAAATAGAACTAAGTTGTTGACACCACAAGTGTGATCGAGTTCCATATAGAAAGTCAACCTGGAATTACCCTCAAAGCCATAAAAACTAAACTGTTGAGAGAAAATGAAATAAATATTTCCACAAGCTGCGTTTACGTTTAAGATGGCCTCTATTGAAGTAGAACGAATGAATGACTCCAGAACATTAGGCTTGAGACAAAAATATGCTCAAGACTTTACAAAATGGATACCCCAACAAGGAGAAAAATTAATATTCATTGATGAGTGTGGATTTAATCTTCACATACGAAGAACCCAAGCCCGTTCAAGACAAGGAACAAGAGCACACATTGTGTTGCCTACGGTCAGAGGTCGTAATGTCACTATAATTGCAGCAATAAACAACGCGGGAGTTGTACATCACACAATCGTTTCCAATTCCAGTGTCAATGCAGATAGATTTAAATTATTTATAGAAATTTTTTTTTTGAGAAAATCAATCCGGAGTTGGAAAATAACGCTCAAATACACAAGCGACATGACATAAAAATTTGATCGAATCCAAAAGATGCAACCTTAAATTCTTACTGCCTTATTCTCCAATCCTAAATCCAATCGAAAATGCATTTTCAAAAATAAAATTATGTCCAAGAGCTGAGCTGTGTGACGTTTCAATGGAACATAACATTGTTGATGTAATCGAGCGAAGTATTCAAAAGCTTACTCGGCAAGATTGTTCTAACTACGTTATGGACATGGTTTTGAAAATCCCACAAGCTGCAAGTCGGGAACCCCTTCATTAAGATAAGCAGTTACCTTATCATCAACAATTTATTAAGTCAAATATGTATTTCGCATTTAGGACCGGGTATTCAATTCTTGTTCTTAAATATTTATTTATTGAAATGTCAAGAAATACAGTTTGCATTACTATTTATTTAGTTTTATGTAGTAAAGATATTAAATGAAATCACACCGAATTAAAGAATATTTATGTTAATTACATAGCCATACAACTATATTTGTTAATATTCTTTGATTTAATTTTCAAATATTAGTTTAAAATTACTGCAAATATTATATTTCCTTAGATAAGAATAAAGGTTTCATTTAATTTGGAAAAAGTTGCATTCTATTTGTAAAAGGTTTCATTTCAAATGGAAAAGGTTTCATTTAATTTGGAAAAGGTTTCATTTAATTTGGAAAAGGTTTCATTTAATCTGGAAATGCTATATTATAATACCGCTATATAGAACATCAACCATAATTATTCAATTGCTATATTACAGTTAACTATATCAAGTGCTTGATGTTCACATATATGTAATGTTTGTTGCTCAACTACAAACAACAACACCAGCCAACAAACAAATCGGAGTGTGTTCCGTATACAGTAGTTTTCGTTTATAGTCCACAACTATAGTTGCACAACTTTTGTGGACTATAAGCGAATTTGGACCATATCCGAATTTCGTTTTAAGTCCATTACTGGTTTATAACTGAATCGTGATATAATACACGTCATGGACTATACACAAAACATGTACTTTTCTAAATAAAATTTAAGTTTATTAAAACAAATTCATATATTTATTTAAAATAAATAAATTGTTTAAACAATAACCACTGCATTCTGGCCACGCATTTCATTAAACCATATAAGAAGCGCCTTTTCAATATCAGGGTGATCACCTTTTCTTTGACGCAATGTTTTTAGATTGCACGAATTGGAAGCTTTTTTAATTTTTGAACTATTTTTGATTATTTTATAAACTGTTGATTTATTTACTCTATACTTGGCACTCAGTTGTCCACATTTCATATTATTTTCTTCATAGTCTTTCAATAATTTTAATTTTTTCTCCACACTCAATGTAACGCGCGTACCCATTTTCACAACTTCTATGAATCTAGCAATTTTTGACATTTATAAATGTTGCCAGAAATCCAAATGCCATTCAAGTTCAAAAAACTGGGTGACCTATATGAATATTTCAAAAAACAGGTGCCAGAAATCCAAATGTCATTCAAGTTCAAAAAACAGGGTGGCTTATATGAAAATTTTTTCTATGCAATATTAGTTTTGCATGCACAGAAAATGTGGCCTATAAACGAAAATGGACTATAGGCGAAGTGGACTATAGAACAAATAATTTGTATGAATTTGGAAGAAAAATGTCAGTAAATAGTACTTTTTTCGCTTATATCCGTTTTTGGCCTTTAAGCGAAATTGACTATAAGCGAAAACTACTGTAACAACATTAGACTGTTCAAGGCCATTTCAATGGTCATAAATAAAGACATGTGTCGATACTTATTTATTACACGATCAATTGTTTGCATTGTTCAGCTGAAGTTACCACCGTTCATGATTATGATAATGGAAATCGAATTATAATTGAACATAATTGTCGGGTCATTAGGGGTTCACATATGTAAATTTATAACAAAAAAATCATACACGATTTATTTGTAATATGAAAATCAGTTCAAGTCAGCTACAATGAAGTTGACCAGTAGTCCGACTTTGTCTAGCTGTCAGTGCAAAGTCGAACCGAAGAAGAGTAAAAAAAAAACGATGTAATAAACAAATTGAGGCCGATGTGGGCAAACGAAGTGTTAGGTGCTCCAGATAAGTTTACAAAGCTGGAGAAAAAATAATTAAAAAAAAACAACAACAAATTGCCGAATGAAATGAATATTTACACTTATCGGAAAGTATTGTAATGATGATGATAAAAATAATACTGGTGGTGGTCGTACCACCATTACAACCACCAACCTTGAATTCAAATTCAAAAGATCAATAAAAAAAGAAGCATTGCCTCAAAGTAGCAACGGAACGGAACCATATGAAGAACCCACATGGACATACATATGTGAAACCACAACAAAAACGAAAATAATGAGTATTTACCGGCAAATAAGATGCCGGTTCGGTTTGATTCTAAAGGCGCCAATTGTTTTCGGAAGATAACCACCAAATGGCGATCGCATTACAAAGACCCAACTTGACCTGGCCTGGGGAACTGCATGACGTAAACCATCAATGGGTCATCTATCATAGAAAGGTGTAAAATGGGCAATAAAAACAGAAATCCCCTTCAATGCAGAAGATCTAAAGATGATTTAATGCCAACGCCCTCCAACTCTAGGCTCAATGAAGCAGCAGCAGCAGCGGACCACAAGAGGGATGGATACTCAACGATGATAATTAATAAAAATAAAACAAATAAGAAGACTAGATCGGAATGAAGATATTCCATTGAGTCATTTACATCTTACTTCCAGTCTCTGAAAATAGAACGAATGAATTATCATACAGATGGATCCCCCATATGAAAAATATTTTGTTTTCCTGTTGATATCTGTAGGACATAAAAAAGATAGGTTATGGTCGAATCTATTCCAACTAATTAAGGTATTTGGTGAATTAATTAGAAATGGTTGACAAAGGATTTTACAAGGATACGACGGATAATAGGACCGCATTTTTGTTTTAATTATGTTCTCCCCCGAGCGAGCCAGGGAAATCGAATACCCAACAAAAAGGGTCAAATTGTGACCGGGAGTGAAGATAAAAAACAACAACAAAAAATAAAACAAGTGCTTCGATGGAATGAAATGAGCTAATTAAGTCATTAAGGTGGTAGAAACAGTAATCAGGCATACATTTTAAAAATGCACACACTCACTCACAGCTTCACTTCGGTAAAACATTTCATTACCTTTTTTGTACCCTCATAAAACAAGCAAAAAGGACAACAATACCTGGTGGTGAATGATTGTAGCCGACCGCAAATCGGTCATGCTGCGTATTTTTGGACAGTAGAAAAAAAGTCAAAGCAAAACAAAAGGTGGTCGGTGGCCAACAACAGCGGTCTGTCGGTCGGTCGATCAGTAGTCACAATCGCAAGCTGGTTGGCTGGCTTGCTGGTCGGCCGGTCGGTCGGTAAATGTTAAAGGTCAACATTTCAAACATTCCTCTTCTTAGAATCTTTTATTCCAAAAACAAAACGAACGAACAACAATGAGCGCATAACTCACAAATACTGCCAAGAAACAAAAGCACACACAAAATGAAAACATCTTCTTCGCTGGTCCTTTTTATGCCATAGAAGGCTGTTTAAATTTTGGCTTGTGTTTAAATTTAGCAGGTGATTATCAAAGTCGGACTAAGACATTGTCCACTACACTTGTTTTATATTTCGATTTAAATTTAAAACAAATGTAGGGACAAAAATATAAAAATCGGTTTTTAATGAAGACCATCTGAGTTAGGACTCTATTAAGAAAATTTAAAATCTAGCAACAACTGCAACTATCTAGTAAACCAGCTTTCAGTTATTTTAAATACCTACCGCATCCAAACAAAAAAAAAATATAATAATAATAATAATAAGATCAAATGATTTTTCACGTGTATCTATGGATTATGGTTATTCCCAAAAATTTATTTTTTCCAGGAGTTAGAATATGAACAGTTCAATATCTATATAATTTGTATTTAAAAAGGAAATTAGAAAGCTGTTATTTGGTTTAAAGAGTAATAGTAATTCCAGCGATTTAAAACTGATTTAATCAGTGAAAGGAGTTAATACCGGTTCCAAAAAGGACCACGTACTTCGCTTCAAATGATCCTTTGGCTTCAATTATTATTGGTACGAGAATATTACTCAACGAATATATAGACTAATATTTAATATTTAGACGTTTCAGTACGAATTTCCAAAATACCAAGTAGAAAAGTGTCACTCGATGTTACCGACCGATATATACCCTTGCATTTTTATTTAATTTATAGTTTTTCAAAATGGCAACAGTTTGTCATGGAGGTACCTGAAATGATGGACCTATATATGCCTATGATATCTTAATATATAAAAGAGTATAGTATTAATTTAAATTTTCAATGTCAATTTATTTATTTTTTTCATGAATGGGAACCTAGCCACAAGACCATGGTCGGTTCCAAAAACCACTATACATCTACTACTCCAAAAAGTAGAGTGATTAAAAAAGTGAGTGACTGACAGATCATCGCCCAGCTGAAGCTGGAGTTTGAAATTTTGAGTGCGGATTATTGTGGGTATGTAGGCGTGAGATAAGGCTGGATTTTTGGAAATTCGCACTAGAGAGGTACGAAAAGTATTAAATGTGGTAACCTTTGTATGAATCAAAGGGGAAGAGCTAGAATTCTGAAATTTGGAATGTGGACCACTGATGGAAAGTTATAAAGATGTAAAAAAGAGTTTTTGGAAATTCGACCAATTTTTCGTACACTTAAAATGTACTAAACTTTACTAAATTTAGATTTAATTGTATATTTTGAACATATATAGCAAGAATTTTGAAATTGTATATGGAATACAGGTTAGGAAGTGGATTAAGGTAGCTTTAAAAAATCGTACTTATATGCACGAAAAGAATTCGTACTTATGGAAGCGAAAAGTATTAAATGGCGTTCAATTTAGTACAATTTGTATTCTGGGTGAACGGATAAACCTGAACACCTGGAATTTGGAATTAATATTGCTATTGAAGATTGAGTTATAAAGTTTCGTATTGTATGCACTAGATTTAGTACAATTTGTATTTGGGTGAACGGAGAGATCTGGAAACCTAAAATTTGTAATAGTGTAGAATTGAAATATGAAAGTATAGTACTTATGTCTACTAAATGGCACTATGTTTGGTACAACTTGATTATGTGTGAACGGATAGAGCTGGACTACAGAATTTTGTACTGGTTACTGTTGGAGTATAGGACTGAGGTAGTTTAGGAAATTCGTACTTATGGAACATAAAACACTAAATCATACCTAATATTTTACAATTTGGTTTTGTGTGAACTGATGATTAAAACCTGTGAGCGGAGCAGTATAGTCGGACGGGGTCGAACATACGATAACCCACACAACTACCACGGAACTCTAACTTTCTGCGGATTTTTACTACGAGCCTGGCAATATTTCGTAGTAGTTGCACCCTCTGGCCCGATTAGAGGTCAACAGCACCTCTTCCTTACACTGCCATATATTTTGAATATTACTAATATTCAGTACAGCCCTTCTAATTACTTGTACAGATTCCCTTCACCGTGAGTTGTGTTATGATGTTCGGCTTATAATTGTGGCTTATAGATCGACTCGAAAAACACAAACAAATTAAGTTTTCGTTCCTCTTCATCTCAAAATTATTGTCTGATCATCACCGAAAATTATAGGCGTTGTCCTTGACCATAACTGGAACCTCATGGAACATTGCAAAGCGATCAGCGCTATATTTCCGCCCTCCAGTGGTAATGGTTAACTAAATAATATATGAACACGTAAACACTTGTAAATATTTAAGTGTATCTCCCACATCCGAGTTCATACGACAATATAAGTGGTCAACCACTCCTCTTGGATATACTATAAACTTCTCGGGCCTATGTCCTTCAGGAGTAAACATATACGGTAGCAATACAAATTTTGTCATTTTTCACACAAAAGTAAGGATCAGTTTCACCGGCTAAATATTGACAGATCTTTATCAAAACAGACATGCTTATTCTTTGCCCCGATCCCCTTCTCCATGTAAAAATTCACGATGTTTGGGCCATAGTTGCGACCTCTGGAGCGTCCAGAAGAACCGATAAAAATTGAGTATTTGGTCCATTTTATGCCCTAAATATTAACCGATCTTTACCTTCATGCAAAATTTCGTGAAGACAGACGGACGGACATACATATCTAGATCGACTCAGCTAGTCGAGATAAGACGATCGGTATACTTAAAGGTGGGTCTAGTACCAATATTTCGCTGCGTTACAAACTCTTGGGACTGCACAAAGATATAATACCCTGACATGCTTCTGTAGGGTATAATTACTGTTGGAACAAATTAGAAGATTTGAACTACTTCGACATTAATTAGTTCACATTATCGAAAGTTAAGAGTTGACCATCAGTGAGGAGGCGGTTTCGAGACCGTCGTTATAAGCGATTACCACTGTAACCACATTTGCAATAAGACTGAGGGTATAACAAATATTCTTCGCCATCTGTATATATCTTTGCCCGATACAAATAATAAAATATTCAGTTCCATTTAGATGGTACTATATTTATTACTTCGCTTATAAGTACTCTACGAGTTTCTTTATCAGAACCACTCCTTAATCCAGCCTCTCTTCCAGCCGATCAAATCGGAGACGATTTGTTTCCACGTCATCATTGCGTCGAACATCGAGAACTGCAAGTTTTTTTTTCATTTGGATTGGGATTAGATGTATGAAAAAACGCTGTAAAGGCTTTTCGAATATAAAAAACTTGTATTACGCATACAAAGTCAGCCAAACTCAATGCTCTGAAGCACAGAAATTCTACGCAATTAAAATAGCCGTAATCCTTTTCAGGCTAATATGCATACCCAAATTGGACATGATTAAATTCTAATCAACTTTTATAGAGTCAATGACATATTTTACTCCTCAGATATCTTACTCGAATTATTCCCCATTTTATCCACAAAATGATAAAAAATCCATAATATAAAAAAAGATTCTTTATATTCCAATATTTGGAGCACATCATCGTTTCATCTGATTCTGAATTTCAAAAGAACTGCAGACATTTCAAAATGACTTTCATTAATTTCCATTGAAGTAAAACTACTACCACCATCATATAAAAAGAGAAGAACATAAATAAATCTAGTTTACTATTTTCACATTAGGAGGTTACCTGGTTCGCACCGCAGTAATCATACCTCTGAAAAAAGAAAACATAGAAGCCTTTGTAAACATTTTATGCCTAGAGGCTGTACAAGCGCTGCAGAACATTTCACAGTTAAAGTCCAAGAGAATAGACACAACAACATTTGTTGCTGCTGCTGTCCACTGCAGCACACATGATGTGGGGGAATAGTAACAAATAACACTTATGCTGAACATCGGAACATTCCACAAAAGCAGCAAATCTCACCTCGACCAACAAAAACAACATTAATCAAACAATTTGGCCACATTTAGCTAACAACAGAAAAGTGTGAATCGCAGTTAGCAGATATATGTATGTGCATACGAGTATATGAGTGCGGGTATGGATGTATGTATGTCCATGTGTGTAATTCTAGGACACTCATGCACAAAAACACTCACGGAAATTGTTTCGATGGACAAAACTGAATTTTATATTCCGAGCGGGAAATGTGATAGCTATACTTTTTCTTGTAGTGAGTTTTCAACTCCATGAAATATTCACCGGAGACCCCATAAAATATTTATATTCCTGTCGGTTCAGTCATGTCCACCGAAATCACAATAGAGGCCACAATATTTATGATCGAGCTTTGAAAATGTGCACATACATACATATATATTTACTACGTATATATATATATATATATATATATATCGGCCCACGTTTTTGTATTTCATCGTATTTTCAATCGAAGAAGCTGTTAATAGTAACTTCGGTTTTTTTATGAAAAAAGTTAAAGGCCTTCGTTTATGATAGTCTTATTTTTCCCACCCGAGACAGATAGTGGGAAAGTGAATGATCATAATAATCTATTACAAATCCATTACAATCAGTAACGGGACAATCTGATCAACATTTAGGGTTTTATCCCCGCGGAACAAAATTGACTACGGGATGATCCACAGAAAAAACAAAGATGGATGGAAGAGCAAATGAGAATGTAGTTACGGCGTAGGACCGTAATAACCCAGTATCCTCGAGTGTCACTGATCTGCACACGAATTATTCCCATTGTGATCGTGAGCACTTATCTATTACAGATTTGTATATCTTGGCATCGAGGGTATTTTCTACAAGCACACATCCAACAAAAAAATGGGTCTGAATTAAAAAATCACCTGACCAACGAATATTAGAAAGATGACCAAATAGGCTGAAAAAATGATGAATGAAGAATATTGCCAAGTTCACGACAAGAATGAAACAACTATCACAGAGGTAGAAATTGGCCAAGTGAAACCGGAGAAACAGCGACGTAAATCAATCGACTTATGTCGGCAAAACACGCTCTAGTATCCAAAAGACAAGCGCTGATTTTTTCGCAAAGACTGGGAATCCCAACAGGACCAGTCGAACTGCACGAAACGGAAAAATGACGGTAAAAACTGGTGAGGAACCGCCATCTCAAGTGAATGTATCCAAGAGACACTATCGAGACGAGCTCTGCTATGCAGTGATCGACGAAACGAACAAAGAAAACTCATAAGGAGGTTTTGAATGCGGGCAACAATAAGATTTTGGATCACCGTCTACAAGCAAAGGTCCAAATAATGCAACAATTTGATACGTGAGCAAGCGTAGAAGCTCCGAGGAAGCTAGTGGCTACACTTGTCTCCCCACACGTGCCAATCAAATTAAATCTGGTCCGGAAAAGGGACATTTCTCAATTACAAAAAGCAAACTGTCTTCGTCAGAAGTTAGGGCATCGATTTCACAGCATAATGCACGCTCGAAGCATTGGGTTAGGCAGTTCCGGAACGAAGTTGTTCATTAGAACTATTCCGATAAAGGAACGATAGGAACTAGGTACAATTCTTTAGTTCATATAGTTCTATTTTCCGATCTCGTTCCTTTCACTGACCTCGCTCCTTTATTCCCATATTATTCATTCTTTTTCACGTTGTTAAAAAATAAATAAAAAATATATATTTTTCGATTATCGCCCTGCGGTTAAATTCTCTATCTTCTCAATATTATACTAAATAGAAATTACTTATTATATGGGCAATATTGCCAATTTTTTAACATAGCTGAAGCGGAGGTTCACCCCTTTATAACTCGGGAACTACTTAAGTATATGAAAAAAAGTAAATAGTTTGGGGTTAATTGATCTGTCGTTGCAAACTGTTCATGATATTGACCTCCAAACTTTATTTTGGTGGAAGCTGTGTCTACTTTAATGTAAAAAAATGTGTAAAAACAGGTTGAGGCGAACCAGTTTTTTTATGTTCTCTATCGATTTGTGATTAAGCCACTCATTTCACGGTCTTCGTGTCAAAGTAAATCTAGAAGCCAACAAAATGGGGACTACGCCCCTTATGTATCATTTTTCAAAATTTTAACTGCATCTACCTTTAAATGATGCTGACATTTTGAAGCTCGATTTTGAGTGTTTTTTTAATTTTACTTCTAGCTTTAATACGCCAACAGGAATTTATAAAAATCGATTATAAGATTATTGTAGTCGCGAATCTGCGTAATTTGATATGTATTTTGTGTATGTAGTATGCACAGCTTCAGAGTAGTACTCATCCGAAGGTGCGAATTTTGTGCGATCAAATTTCTAAAAAACCTATTTTTCGGGCCAAATTTTTAGATCTGTCAACAGAATGATATGGGTACCCGCGATCAATAAGGTTTTTTACGTTTCAGATGATATAAAATCTTCTTCGTGAAAATCCATCTACTAGAACGGCGGGAACTGTCCTTCCAAAAACACGAAATTTGGCAAAAGATGTTTTTGAAAATATCGCGGATTTACTTGCGTTTTCTGTGTATCATTTCCGCTTCAATAAATGACCTCATACGGATTTTGATCTTTTTCGAAAAGAGAACTTTAAAAACTTCAGCCGAAAGAGAGATGTACGCAATTTATCTCAAAAATAGTGTGAGCTGGCACATCCATGGTTCTTAATGGACCACATTGAAATCGGTATAGATCGATGTATTTTTTTTTTTTTTTTTGGGTGCACACCGAAATCGGATGCGCGTTAATGGAATATGGTGTTTTTGGAAATTATTCGCGTTTTACGATTTTTTGGGTACTTCAATGTAACGTGCGGCACATCTTAGCCGTCAAATGAAATTTCGCAAAATATATATGGATTGGAAGATAAACTTCAGTACTTCCTGGAAACCGCATGCGCATCAAATGATTTTGAGCATTACGCGATTTACACGCAATTTAAAATGTATATTTCATAATATTATTTTATTTTAAGATTTATTCCTATTTATAGAATTCTAAGATTTATCGGAAGGGTCTTGATATAATCCGCAAGGCGTATACTTGTACACAAAAAGTGATTATTATTATATATGTCAATTTTCAGCGAAATTCCGGTAAAATAGCAGAATAACCCCAACATTTTTTTCTGAAATTTCTTGTATACAATTAAAAAAATAAATATGATGACATTATTTTTTCGAACCAAAAACAAATATTTTTCCTCAATATCTTGTTTTGTTGTCGCTGTGATTTAGAAACCGCTACACGGAATTGTGTGATTTTGATATCATTTGATTCATCATGGTGTTTAGATTATGTAGATATTTTTAAATTAATTTTTAGGTGTGTGTATGTCATTAATATAATAAAAATATTGATGTAATCTGCTATATATTTTTTTATTTTTCTCATATTTCGCGAATATGTGCAACTTTATCGTGATTATTATAATATATTCATATTCTTATTTTACGGAGGAAGATATATATCAACGTTTTCGGTCAATATAATAAACGGCGTAATTTTAAGATTCTTTTCTTATTCCCAAAATTAAAACCTCGATAACTTTTGCGCGCATCAACCAAAAATTTGATCGCGAACGGTTTCGGAGTCAGAACATTTTTCTCTATTTGTGTACCAAAAATCATTGATGTGCCACAAAAACAAAAAAGCTGATTTTTTGAAAATGGAATATGAAAAAATTGGCAATATTGCCCATATATATTTTTTTAATTTTTGCTCCATTTGTTTACTTTTTTGTCCAAAAGAACGGAACAATATTAAGGAACTAGTTCCTTTTTAAAATAGGAACAAGGAAGATCGATCCGCTCCCTGAACTAGAGTACCCAATTCTACTTTGGTCTGTTGAACAAGACACTGTGGGTTTTGAAAATACATAAGATTTTTGTCAAAACACCAACTATCTTAAACCTTCAACTCCTACCAAACTCAAAGAACTCAACACAAAGAAGAATGCCAAGTCCATATCCTTAAGGGGAAAACACATAAGAGGACTTCAGGCTTGTCATGTTAAGTTGGCTTATATTATTGTAAAAGAATAAAGGAGAACGGCGTCAAAAATCAAGTTTGATTCAGGTATTCCTCTGTAAATTGATATTTCATACAAAGCCGACTTAGTAGGCCGTATGTGTTTCCTCCTTTAATTTTTGCCTATTAAAATATTCAAAATTTTCCTTGAGTGTTCAACAAATATGCTGAACTTTCGGAAATTATGTTGAATATGATTTTTTTCTCTGTTCTTTGGCATTGGCTGGACGTCGGAACACCTACTATGAAAACGATACGTAATAAGTCAAGTCAAATCCATTTTTATTTCATTTTCGCGCCAAAGAAAATATTCTCTAAAAAACACAACTGACCCACAGGTGTTGTTGGGGCCGCCAATGCTGCAACAACAACATCAGCAGCATCAACAACCACAAAACGACGACGACAACAATGGAGGACGTCGGATTAGCCGCAGCATTCTTAGTAAGTAAATAAATTGTTTAATGGCATTGCAGAAATCATTTTTTATCGTTTGGCAAGAAAGTCCGAAAGGAAATAAAGCATTTGTTCGGCACAAAACGTGTTGTAGCATGCCGCACACTTTTTTTGCTATGGCCATTTAATTTAGCAAGGCGAACGTGGCGAAGTTATTGAAATGAGAACAGATTCCATGTTGATACCAAACAAATAACCAGCTAGCCAGTCAACCTACTAGCAAAAATGCCCTCCCGAAGACAAAGTTTGTTAGCAGCACATCTTGGACATAAAAACAAAGTTAAATTGTTTGGCAAACAAAAAACTGGAACACGTGGTTGAGAGACAAGACACCCACAGTTCCCTGTTTTCTGTTTCTCTCATTTTGGGTTATGAAATGTAGTCGTAGATAGTTAGTAAGGCATTAGTAAAAAAACGCTTATACATGTCATTTATCAAATTGCAAAGAAATTCACTTTTCTCATTAACAGAATCTGGGAATCATTAATAACAGGACAGTTAATGGTGTTAACAGGATGTATAATTTGCATACAAACTATTTTCTGTGTTCTCATGCTCAAATCAATAAACAACGGATGGAGAGTCTTTGGTACATAATATACTAGAAATCTGAAATTTTGTCTGAATTTGAGCGCATGTATAAAATATCGTGTAGAACTTTCAGATGAATGTTTTATTCCAATGTAAGAGAGAGAGAGGAGAACATGTAAAAACTTCGAGTTCGGTCAACAGGAATTTTTGAAAATTTATCGGGCTTGATGACTATGTAGAAACATGGACTTATATTTTAAATGTTCAGTGAAGAAGTTCCCGGAGTGCAAAAGTACTGTCACGTCCTAATGCTAAAATAATGGAAAATGTGCCCAAGACCCTCAATATACCGTGAAGGGGTAGACCTTTATCTGTGGGGCTATACCCAAAGATCGACTATATTTATAATTTTTGGTAGAAAAATTGAAAACAATATCTTATTAGACCCAAATGGATTGGAACATATTTATACTTTATTATGAGAAACAACAATATATTATATAATTTCAGCCAATTCGGTTAAAAACGAAAATTTGTGGGGATGGATAATTTTATATGGAGGCTATACCAAAACGTGGGAAGAGTTTGGAAAAATAAGGTTGTCAGATTGCGCAATAGGATTAAGATTTTTTTCAAAAATAATTTCCGGTCATGCTCTATGGGCCAAGAACAATTTTTTTGGCAATAAGTCCATTTCAGTAAGAGCGGAAAAACGTTATATATTTTAAATCTAGGGACTTTGTTCTTTATACCAGTAAAATTTTATAGCATTGTGGGTCACGGTTTCAAATAGCATAAGTCAAAGTCATAATTTCATATTTTTGTGAATATAATTTATATTTGAAAAATGTTATATAACATTGATTATAATGAAAATGAAAATTATTAATAATTTAAAGATAATCACCAAAAATTATATACAAAATTCATATATATGAATCATATATATGAATTTTTCAACAAATTTGACTTTCAGAACGTAGTGTCAATCAGTGCCAGAGTCATTTCCGATAATACAAAAATAGTCGGCAATAACTCATATAAAAATTTAATAAAAAAATTAAAGCGGACTTTTAATATCATAGAATGCGGGTGATAAAAATAAAAATTATTATACTCACCTTCAACCAAATTGGCTGTAATTTGATCCGGCTTTTTGGTTTCATTTTGTTTTATTTTCATTTGAAAAATTTTCAAAATCTAATTTCGCATTTGTAAAAAATTGGATCTCTGGCCCATAGTGTGATGACTGAAGTTTGCATATTATTGATATATGCTTATTCTTTTTATACCCTTCACCTTCACCTTTCTGTTTGTAACTCATCGAAATAATCATTTTCGACCCTATAAAGTATAGAGGAGACTGGGGCACCTTCGGCATCGGGGTACATTCAGCATTGTCGTTTTCAATATGAAGCTCTTACTGTACATATATCACTAGCTTTGATCCATAGGTATGGAATATCGAAATAAATAACTTTCACAAAGTTTGAAATCTATAGCTAAAAAGCGTATTTATTGTATTGACTACAATTCGATAAAAAAAAAACTATTTCTGATGGTGAAGATTTAGCCAAGTTGTAATCTGTTGTAATCACATTAGCCTCTAAACGAATTGAGATAGATCGCCAAAATATTGCATGGAGTTGTATTTTGACTGCAGATAGGTTATATCGGTCCACGTTTAGGCATTGCCAATTCTGTTGTAATTATTCTACCTTCGGAGGATATCGAGATAATAAACTAAATCGTCAGGTTCGAGAAACAACTATATCGCCCCGTATTTAAGACCCCATATAATGATACCTACGGATGTTCGGAATTTTTATATTTATCATGAAGGAAGGTATTGTGATGCAAAAATTTTAGATTCGAAATTGAGCTATATCGGTCCCCAATTATGCAC
Source organism: Musca vetustissima (assembly GCF_032173495.1). Taxonomy (NCBI): domain Eukaryota; kingdom Metazoa; phylum Arthropoda; class Insecta; order Diptera; family Muscidae; genus Musca; species Musca vetustissima. The sequence goes on from NW_026880356.1 coordinate 293,737, forward strand.
AGCACCTCCCATGGACGTACGCCTGCAAAATGTTCTCCTCAATAACAATTTTAATACTGAACCAGAAGCTTCCATGCCGCCCACCAAAATAAAATCCTGTGTACGTTGGTGATGGCCTCATATAACATTGCCGTCTAAATTGCCGTATTTTAGGGATTTTTTACACATGTTTCACCCGAACCAAAATCGGTTCACATTTTGGTGTTTTTTTTCGATTTAAAGAAAACAATTATATTAAAAAATCGTATTTGGTGTACATTATGGTTTACAACAATCGCTTGGTACAATTGTTGATATAGTTATACTTTATGGTATGTTCCCTATATTTTAATTTCAAGTAAATATCGGTACATATGGTGGAGGGTATACAAAGTTCTGCCCAGCCAACCTTACCCCTTTTTCACTTGTTAAGTATTGAAAAAGGTTACGCTAAAACAACTTTGATTGTTCTTAGAAAGAAATATTTATTAAAATTTGGTTAGTTATATAAACCGTTTTTATTCACAAACGATTATATAATTTTTATGATCGCCTTCAGAAACAAGTAAACTCTGATACATATACGTATAATTTCCCCTTGGACTCTGTTATGGTAGCTACTAGTAAATTTCCAGTAAAATTTCAATTTAATTGATGTGTGGTTTTTCGTTAGCTATCGTTTTACAGAAACCGCATTTATAACGTTAATTCTGTTGATTTTTATAAAGTATTTACACATACACCGGAAATGCGATTTTCCATCCACGCAATATTCACAAAACTGTTGCTCAAAAGATTTTAGTTGGGATCTTCAAAGATGAGAAATCGATATTTTAACGATTTTATCCGTTTCTTGTCTTTAAATCCCCATATGTATTTAAATAAATTCAGTATGCATTCCTTATTTGGTTGAACTGCAATATCAAATGTATACTATGACGAAGGATGTTTCTATCTCACGGCATGTCACATGACACATGTCCTGAAGAACAAAGATTTAAAAATACGCAACTTTAAACCAATTGTTTGCATGTTTTTAAAAATTAAGTTATTGAATAACATTTTTTTATAAATTTTCGTGTCAAAAATACGTCTTTCTGATGTTTCTACTATAGAGAAATCTACACATCAAATAATATTATCTTCAACATATCAGCACAGTTTGTCTATATAATTTGAAATGTTTTGGTTCAAATAATGAAGGTAACAAATGAGGCTACAACACAATACGATTATCCTTTCGTATATCCAACAAACCTGCTCTATGTACTTAGATGCTCAAAATGTCTGAATTTATAAACAAAGGCAACAAACAGGATATCTACGAACCGAATCAAGGTAAACATTGTAATTACCCTTGACTGTTTTTTTTTCGGAAATCTTATCTTACTGGAAACATTTCATTCATGGTCAACAAAACGAAACTAAAAATAGAAAAGAAGAAAAAAAACATTCATTAATGGGCAAAATTTGTCATAGTCAAATGATAATGAAAGGAAAAAGCCTAACAAGGATACCAAATATTTGGCAAACAATATTTCGATAAGAAAAGGAAACAAACTGGAAAAATACGCACAACAGGTGTATTATCTCTGTGGGAGAGAGTAATTATCTTAAAGGACATTTTCGTTATGGCCGAATGAGTCATGGCCAAATGGAAATTGAATTCCAGTGATGTCCAAACTAAAGACATTGCAAATCACAGTGGGCGATGGAAAACATTGCTGCAGGTATACCGGGAAGGAAAGAATAATCAAATTTAAGTATTTGAACATTTTTGTTTCTTTTTTTTCAATGAAGTTGATATCGTCTTTAATTGTGTTGGTATTTACATACAAGGATTAATTGGAAAAATATATAATTATTTAAAGTGCCTTGAATGATTCATTGAACAGAAACAATATGGACTGCATTATATGTCATTAACCAACAATAGACGGGACATTTAATTGTAATTGTTAAAGGTTTTATTTTGCTAATGGAAATAATTGGAATCATTTTCTATGATTATCTACAATGGAAGTGAGTAATTAAATCAGTCTAAAGAAGAAAAAGTTCTTAGGAATAATTGCAAAATGTGACTATTTTTGTTTTCAAAAGATGATCATTAATAATGGTTGACTACTTTAAATGTTTCGATATGAAAGATGTCTACAAGAAAAAAGTAGCATATTTTTACCGATGATAAAAACAACATAAGTTAGTGAGTATTATTTCTTCATTTTTTATTTTATATTTAACTCTTGGAAATAATATACATACATATTTATGTCACTTCCCTGTCAAAAATTTGTTCGGATTTTTTCAGAATTCGGATGAAGATGCCCAAGAACTCGGAATGTTTTGTCGGAAAAAAATTGGTGGGAACATTCGAGTTTCTTAGCGAATTCTTAAAAAAAATCTGGGGTTAAAAAGGGGAATTTTCGATTTTCTGCACAATTTCGGAGAAATCTCTTAAGAAACTTTCAAAAATGTGCAGAAAATAGAAAGATTTTCGGATACTTTTTCAGAAGTTCTAAAAAATTTAGCGTTTTATTCTAAATTCGTAAAATTATCGGGAGTTTGTTTCAAAATACCGAAAGAACTCTGAATACTTTCGAATGTTTTATTCGAAGATCGTAAATTCGCATTATTATAGTGGCTTCTAGAGAAACTAAAAAAATAGATGTTGTCCTTGGTTCGAGCCTGAACTTCATGCTAAATTTCGTGACGATCGGTCCATAATTACGGCCTGAGCATTGGTTTCAAATTATAGTCGACATATAATAGCGATTCCCGTGTCAAACTATTTGTGCCGAGGCTGACACTTTTTTTAAATCTACGCTGATTCTGATCTTATATTTACTTCCATTCCAAATCCACTGGATCACATCTTCAGACTCAATCGGGATTTAGCTCTTAGCACCGACGTTGGTTCATATATAATTTAGACAGATATTATCATCCACGTTTTGGGGTTGGGACATTGATTCCATAGGTTTACTTATTGTTATAACCTCCAGCATAAGGTAGAGTGTTTGCGACACTTCGAAATATTCAACGGAAACCGCACTCTTGTACAGAACAATATTCTATGACGATTTACGCATGTCCGTCGCAATATTTAAGATATAGCTCTGATAATTTGCACAGACTTTGTCAGAACTCTTTGGATGGTTGGTATTGTAAATGAGATATATGGGCTCACGTTTTGGTGAGCATTCAACCTGGTGTAAATGTGCCTGCTAAAATATCTAAATGTTGGCGGCAATGAACTGCTGAAGCAAGGCAACGAAGAGGTGGCTGGCCGGCCCTTCATGTCGATAACTTGAACGTGGAAAATATGAGAAAAATATGTGCCTGCTAAAATATCCTTGCAAGATTACCTGTAAGTCTGTCCATTTCCTTTTTGTTTCGCAGTAAGATTTCCTTAGTTTTATCTCCTCATTTGAATATTTTTATAAGCTCCACCATATATTAATTTTATTTTTCTGTTTGTAACTCATCGAAATATCGGTTCGCGGTTCACGTTTAGGCATAGCTTCAATATAATGGTACCCCCAATTTTTTGTTATTTTAGTGTTCTTGAGCGCGTTTTTCAACCGAATTCACTGAAATTTGGTACATTGGATTCTTATTGTGTGTCACTAAAAATTATAAATATAGGTCCACTTTTTCTGGTAGCCTCCATATATTTTAGGGGTTTTGAGAGTATTTTTCGACTGAATTGGCGGTAATTTAGTACTTTGAGTTCTTATTGGGTAACAAATCTCTCCACTAGGAATTATAAATATAGACTCATTTTTTATGGCAGCCCCCAAAAAATGATTCCTCGCAATTTTCGGTATGTTGGCGTTTTTGAACGAATTTTTAACCGAGTTTGCTGTAATTTCAATCAAAAATTATTAATATTCGCCCCATTTTAGAGATAGTCCCCATATAACCCCCCTTTTTATACCCTTCATTACACTGTGGTACGTGGTATTATGTCTTTGTGCATATGTTTGTAACAGGCAAAAGGAAACGATATATCAATATATGCATGTCCGATCCTCCGTCCGTCTGTCTGTCCATGTTAAATTTTGAACAAAGTACAAGTCGCATTTATGATCCGAATTGGATGAAATTAGGCACAGCTCATTTATTTGGCCCAAGGGCGAACCCTATTGAAATTGGGAAAATCGATTCACATTTAGATATACCTCCAATATACTTTTTCGTTCGATTTTATGTAAATGGAGCACTATACTGCCAATGGCTGTCCGAATGAGACAACATTTTGCACAGAATTAGGTCAGATTAAGATATAGCTCCCATATATAGTTTCGTTCCATTTTATGTAAATGGTGCACAATAGATCCTATTCTTTTTGCACGATTCTATCTACAGGATATTGTACATATGAGCATCTCCTGTATGTACCCTAAGGGGTGAAGGGTATCATATAGTCGGCCCGTCTGACTTTTCAACTTTTCTTACTAGTTTTATATTAAAATTATTAACAAATTTGTTCCACGTTTTGGGTTTGTCCCCATATTCTAAGACGACTTTGACGATTTAGCCATCTGTTGTAATCATTCTACTAGAACATCAGGTTCGAGAATGAACTATATGGTCCGCATTTAGGCCTAACCCCCATATGATTTTCGGTATTTGTAATACTTAACGTGAAGGAAGGTATTGTGATGCAAAAAATATTAGGTTAAACTAGGCATAGCACCTTATATAATGATAAATCCAAATGTTCGACAATTCCTACACGATGTAATCAATATTGGTTCCGCTTTAGGTATTGCCTCCAAGGACGTACGCATACGTCAGCAGATTTCATCAGACCCCCGAAATAAAATCCTGTGTACGTTGATTATGGCCTCATATAATAATTGCCGTGTTTTGTGGATTTTATAGACATTTTCCACCCTACCATGCGTCGTCAATATCGGTCCACGTTTTAGGTTTTGCTATTTTAGGAAAAATCTCCATTACAAATTGCTGAAATTTGTATTTGCTGTAAATTATGGTTTACAATTTACGATATTTTTACATTATATCTGAGATTGTCCCTTACATTATCCCCTACATTGGGAGATTCTGAAACCTTTAAAGGATTTTGTTTTTTAAATATTTAATTTTCCAACAACCCTACTATATTTTATAAATTTAAATGAGTTTTACTTTATCATTAACTATAAATTGGAACTTCTTGCTAAGCATACAAATTCGTTTATTTTCCTCATTTACATTTGGCATTTTCTTAAAAAAACTATATGACCTCATCTGGAACCCTTTTAAAAGTTATTAAGACCTTTAACCTCTCCTAAAGTTTATCAAGAGCAAAAGTGCTGCTACTACTGATATAATTTACGTGGGACGACCTTATGATCCCTTTTTTGCTTTATAATTTTCTTTTCCACATCCTTCATCATTCGCACCAGCTACCAAATATAGAACTACTTTCTTGTAACCATCAGGCCACCAGAAAAGGGATAATGAAAAATGTATGAAACCTAATTTCCACGAAAGTAAGTGTATGTGTGTGTGCGGGAGGAGCATCTTGCTTCGAACCAGATTATCTGCCGCACACTTAACAAACAAAGTGTCAACCACATGAAAATGATTCCGCCACTTTGCAACTTTCAAAGTTATTGTTACAACATCATTGTGGACACACGACGCACACATCGATGCGCACATTTCGCACCGTGGCCTCACTTGTGGTCAGATGCAAGATTGTGGCTAGGCTAGATGAAATTATTATGTAATCCAATAGCGGTCGGTCGTTGTTGGCGGCAATGAACTGCTGAAGCAAGGCAACGAAGAGGTGGCTGGCCGCCCTTCATGTCGATAACTTGAACGTGGAAAATATGAGAAAAAAATAAGTTACAGTAAATGGCGACAATGGTGCTGGATGCCTAGCTGGCTGGCTGAACAGTGATGTTGGTGGTGGTGGTGTTAAAGACGACACAAAGATATCTCCCGGCTGAATGAAGAATCTCAGGTATGCAAAGTGGACGACAATATAACACGGTAAACGGCACCATATCTTGCCCATGTAGAACTGGTTACCCGCCTATGGCATCTCTGTACACTCCACACGGTCATTCGTTTGTCTGAACGTATGCGCCGATTGACCATGCCACAGAAATGCGACGAAGAAAATGCGGAAAAAGATTTATGAGCTCGTGTGACATTTTTACACTACATGAGGTCGCCTCGAATTGATTTCAAAGCCAAAAACGCACGTCTGATGTGGTTAACTGTGCATCGCCGCCGCCGCAGCAGTGCAGATAGAACCGCTCTGGGTGTCTCTCTTACTCACTCGGTGTCTCCAGTCCAATTGGCTGGATTGATACGAGCGTGGTCGACGGCTAGAAAAAGATGTGCACAGTGTGCAACAAATAAATAAAATAGATAACATCTTCACATTTCGATATGACAAATTATGGTTTAGACTTAGCGCCTGGTAATAACAGTTTCAGAAATTGCCTGGTATCTTAAATCTCCGTTGGAATTATGAAATTATAAAAAGTTCTGGGAAAAAAAACAGAAGACTACAAGGTAAATACATTAAAGCAAACCGACTATATTTAATTTGTGATAAGCATAGGGTAAATTTTGCTTGATCTATGATCAATATTAAAATGGAATCACTAATAAAAAATAAGTACACTTGTTCCAAATCGAAGGCTCAGACTACTGAGCTTAAATCTAAATTTTGGTGTATTGGTAGATTGGAAATGTGTAACAGAATAAAATGTTTATATCCTACACCACACTGTGGTAACATTAGGTGGTATATTGTCCTTTTGAGAATTTGTTTGTAACATTTGAAAATCGAAGAAGGTACTCCCATAGTTGAGGATATAATCCATATGACCATATATTTTTGTAATCAAAGTTCGGTCCGATTTGTTATGCAATTACGTTGAAGTTTGGCACTATTATATTATTTGACCGAACTTTTAAAATTTTTTTTTATTATTGTTATATCAAATATTTTAGGTACATAGGCTAATTAAAAATTTCCGAAACGCAATTCGTTCACGAGGCAATTTGGCTTACTGATATATATGGAGGTAACAATTACATAAGTAGTGTTGTCGACAGTTATTTTTAGCCTATTTTGAATGCTATATTGGTTTGCACATATCTACGGAATTACTGTCGAGGCGGAGAAATGTTTTTATTGAAAGTACAGTTTTCCAAAATTGTGACATTAGTGGAGGTAGCAGAGGTCATGAACGTATATAGCCGAGAGTTTCACTTAATCTGTGGTTAGAATAAATATTAATGTGTACTAAGTTTAGAACATTCCGGATTCACCATTCAATGTATATAACGTAATGCATTTTCAGCGAGTTTACCATCTGTGTAGAGGTACCATATTAAATATCCAAATTTTTAAAATGTTGACACTTTGTGGGGGAGGTAGCAGAAGTAGTCTACCGGACTTGATCTAGGTTTGGTAAAAAATTACTACTCACGGAAAATTCGGATGCAGTGCCCTTATCCTCAAAGGATTTTGACATTCTCCTTTGATTTCGGATATTCTATGCCTTCTCTTGCTACCAGTCAAAGGGAATCTCTATTTCTTTTTTGCGGGTTAGGCGTTCGTCAACTCTTCCAGTGACCTAATCCTCTTCGACATTTCCGAGGAAGTGGAGGGATCGTCAAGTATATCCTTCTGAGCATTGTCTTGCTGTTTAATTTTATATCTCCGGTTCATTCTGGATATTTTTCGCTGTTGTGCCCCAGATAACTGATACCTTCCTGTTCTTGGCAATGTTCTTGCTCAATTCGTCAACTATCTAATCAGCTTTTACGATCCTTCAGTTTTCTATTACGGTTTTATTAGTCGTGTTTTCATGATCAGACTCAGAATTTGAGATAGAGTCCGTGACGGGCCGTGAATTGTGCTACGTTTTTTAGGGGAACACCCCATAGTCAGTTTTTGTCCACGGGGAGAAGCCCTATCCCATTATCTTAAGTTTTCACAGCCGGTAATAAGTTAGTGTGATCACCTTTCCCAATTCGCCACCTGAAAACGCGCCCGGAGACTGACAAACTCGGATACTCCGCTCGCGTGGCTGGTTTATAAGAGTAATTTTCAGAAAATTTTTGACAATTTTATTGGGAAGATACCAGAAGATTCCCATCAATAAACTTGATTTAGGTTTGAAAGTTAACTAGAACCGGCGGTAAAACCAAACATGTTTGCAGAATTTTTGGATATAAAAATACCCCGTCTTGTCATAACCAAGGAATCGACATATTGGCTTCAGGAACTATATTCGGCCTCACTAAATATTACCATAGGTATTCCTTCCGAGCACAACTCTTTCGATTACTTAACGTTCCTTATGACATCTACAACATGTTCCTTGGTAAATTATGGTATTACCAATTCGACTAGGAGGGTTAGTGTATGACATGGCACCCTCCTCTTCACACTGACACTTTCGGGGTACTCTATAAACTACTGCTGTATATAGGAAGCACTCTGAAAAACTCTCTTGAAAATCCATTTTTCCGAAATTTAGGAAAGTACGGGGTTCAGACGATATAATGTCGAATGGCGTATTGACGACGCCAGGTTTCGTCATTTATATGGCCTGGTTCTTATCAATGTATGGGTATCTAGTGATGTAGTAAGAAAGCTTCTTGTATGATACTTCCGAACAACGTTATAACTATCGCTACGCTAAAATTCTCCGTTAGATATGTTTCCTGGATCTCAGCGAACATAAATTCGACTCATAAATTTCCCTGATCTTGTTGCGGAGACTGTGGGGTGTCTCATACTCTGACGATGAGTAGTAGTAGATGGCCAGGCGGAAGCATGCAACAACATAACTCCTGTCGCATTACGACGGTATCCGATTTTATATTGTGTGTTGGGGATTTATTTCATTACAAAATATGGCGCCAATTTTGAAGACATATTCTATTTTCGATTTGGGAACTTATTGTCTAACTCCAAATAGCGGTATTAACCACTGGGAAAGATTTCTTCTTTTGTGAAAAGATTGTATCAAAAACAAAAATCTAAATAACAACACAAAAATTGGAGAGCGTAAAACTGTAATCAGCAGAATAACATCTTCGACAATTCCCTAAAGAAGAATTTGAATGAAATACCAAAAAAACGAAATCCCAACAAACCAAAAGTTTTGAGAATAATATTATTATTATAATATTAATATTAAGCTTACCAACACAAGCATTAAGCTTGAAAAAGTCTTGAGAACATCTTGACAAATGTTTATTAATAATTGTAGAAAAATCAAAACGGAACCCTTATGATACAATTACTTCTGTAATATTACTAAAAGCTTATTCTTGCAATTGGGAAACATTTGTGTACAACAATAGTTTCTCAAGCATAGTTGAAAACTGTTTGTGAATTCACATTTTAACAATATTTTTTTAATATTACTAAAAAAAGCTTAAGAACAACTATTATAAGCTTGTTCTCAAGTGGTATTGAGATTTGATTACTGAATGGTATGTTGGGTCAATATTTCTAAATGAATCTCAATTCACTTTCAATACTGTGCCCAATTAAAATAACTGTAAATTTAGATATCGATAAAGTAATAAAATGTTTCTCTCTTCGAAAACTTTTAAAGCCATCGAAAGTCTTCCCAGCATTAAGTATTCCCCTTGGGCAATTACCGATTTCAAGTACTTCGTATTGAAAAGAACTTATTAATTTATTATTTTATAACGGTAATTTCTGTGAAAAATTATTGATACTGCTTAATCACTGGAACAATGTTGGCTTTCATTTCATTTTTGATACATGGGATGTTTTCTATTCCGAAAGAGCTCATCTTTCGGTATGTCATCTCAACGACAAAAAAAAAACAAAAGGAAAAAACTCCAACAACAGTACATCACCGCACCCATTATCCCCAAACATGTCACAAATGATTAAAATCCAATCGACCAACAACAGGTGGTGGTGGAAGGTTGAATTGGTGGTTGCGGTGGAGACGAGTGGAGTGGGACCACCCAAGAATTGGAAAATTGAAACAAATTAAACACAAATATTGATAATTTTGTTGTGTGTCAAATGTTGGAGATGTTACTTGGAGTCGTAGGTTCTTAATCGAAGAACCGGTTTTTGGATTTTCGTTGAAATCACATTCATACAAATAAAAGAGAACATCTTAATGGAGAATGGTTTGTAGTATTTTCGATATGATTATGTCGGACATATGTTGACAAATATTGAATGGAGCTCGAAGATAACAAGGCTATTCAGCGCCATATACTCTTTATAAAATAGAATTAAAAATATGAATTTATGTTATAAAGATTGTTCTCTTTTTAGGTAGGATGCAAGCAAGACAATTTGTGGACTTGAAACAGTCGATGGCGTTTTGTTCGATTTGAAGTCGAAGATGTTAGGATGTACACATGTGAATGGAATATGTGATATTTATGGGATATCAGATCACATTGAATGCATTTACCCTTACACCACAAACAAAAACTTTTCCCATAATGTAGATCTTCAAAAAAATGCGGCCTGTGAGTATTTTCAAATTGGGTGGCTTTGGTCAAAATGCCAAATTATAGCGTTTGGGTTGGAAATCGTGTCTAAAATCCCAAAAGTGGCGAATAATATGGAGCTCAATTATCATAATTGCAACGGAATGACTGACAGACGAAGATGTATAAGCCGACATAGAATTTTACTGCCACCCCTATTATATTATATTATATTATATTATATTATATTATATTATATTATATTATATTATATGTATTGTTTTTTTTCTGTTTTGGGAGCAACATATACCGGAATTCTTTCTCCGGTTTCTTTTGACCGTGATCAAACAAAACTCTGGGCCGTAGTGCACTTCAGGAATGTTCCGGTTTGTCTTCGTCCACGACGTCATCTTTTTCGTCGTAGTGTGGAACTCCACAGCAGTTGCCACAACATTAATTATGCTGCCCCACCGTAACAGGGAATTGTCCAGATGACGAGTGTGGATCATCTTCATCAGATTCAAGGATATTGTCATATGTTGCTCAGCAGACAGTTCCTACTGGCATACCATCTGCCCACGCATGCCAACCACCATATAATGGTTCAGGATACATCCCCTCGACACATCAGGAAGGACATCAAGCGATATAGCAACGACATCCACGACATCACTCCATCTAAAATCGACCGATTTTGCAGGTTGAAGCGGTCGCCGAAGTCCCTGTCCAGAAGAACCAGAACTATTTTAGCGCAGCTTCGATCAGTCATCCTAAATGTGTATCAAGCGAGAGTTGCCGGGATCGAAGACATTTGTCCCAATTGCAAGCAGAGTCCGCATGATAAGGTAATTTATTTGCATATCCAGTTCAGCCCACAGATCTTCGTCCTATTGATATGTGTTTGAGACCAGTATTAGTCAAGAACTTTGGAGCTTCCAACATAAGGTTTTACCACTACACAACCCTTCCCATTTATCTCATAACTGCACACATAAACCATAACCATCCATAATTTTCCACATCCATCATAATTTTTAACATCATTGAACTGTTTCAGGGGAAAGGAGATAGCCAAACTGTTACAACCATCGTTTCACAGAGTAATCCGAAGATATGCGCCAGTTTGTCGAGCATTACAGTTGAGCCAGTAGCTGAGTATCTGACTTAATTTGTCGATAGCCAACCTCGATATGTGGCGCCAGTCGTAAGTGAAGTTCCGAAGTAAGAACAAGGCCCCCAAGTCCCTTGCTGGCATAACTTGGGCCTTGAAAGTTTTATTGACCTCTTATAAAGCGATATTTCGGTCTGTGATCAGCAATGCGGAGCCAATGTTGTTCGCGAATACCAATGCTATGCAATTTAGAAGTGGTCAGACCTAACCTCATGACACATATGGACCATCCTCATGACACATATGAACTATCTACATCTAAATTTTTGAGACGATGAGTATTCCCTTACACCAGCTCCGAGAGAAACGAGGAACCTGCACGAATCAAAAAAGATAAAATAACAACATATAAAACTGCTACAAGGGCAATTTTGAAAAATTGATTCCACAGCCAGTGCCAGATTAAAAATGTAGTGGTTGTAAGGACTGCATAGATGATTTTGAACCATTACTTGTGTTACGGGCGACATGTTGTCCCCTTCCAATCCCTCCTGAGGAAAATCGTGGTAATAGCAGCTTCTTAGGCCGGAGATATCTTTCATACTTCTATTTAGATATTCACATTATCAAAGGGGTAGCTTAGGGGAATTTTGAATTTCGGTTTTATTCCCTTTCGGTTCGAACGGTTTCTAAATAAAAACAACACTGGAATATACCACTTGCGTGTTATTTAAGTTTTGTTAGGCACGTGAAGGAATGTTGTCGCGATCCCCGATATATGGATTATTAAATTTCATCTATTCAAGAAAAATGTTGATGGTAGATACACTTGACATAATATCACATAGTCCGTTATTTTCATTTCTTTTTTTCTTCTTTCAAATAAAGAATCTCTTGTAAATGACAACAGATCGTCATTGTTGCTCCAATGAAGATTGTTCCGCTTAACGTTTTATCCAAACACAACAAAATATCAAACAAGATTCTTCTTCGAATTTCACTCAATATTTATTCAATCGATCAATTGGTTGGATTGATTCAGCTCGACTGCCAGCTTGCCCGGTATTTTTGAGGTGACTTTGACATTGAACTTTTTTTCTTTGGTTTTGGAAATATTTTCTTCACTCTTCTTCGGTGGTTTTGGCCTGCATGCACATTTGTTGTTCATATCATTTTGGGTTGGGGATCGATCGATTCGTTGCTTGTAATATTGTCAAACATTATTGTTATTATTATTGTTGTCGTTGTTATGTATTATTGTTGTAGTTATTAGTGTTGTCTGTTTGTTGTTGTTGGCGGTGTTCCATGTAAACATTTTGTTAGCATTAAGTTACCAGCTTTGATGACATTCGACGATAATGTTCACTCAAATAAAACTCAAATTATTTTCAAAAATCAATTTATCAATATCAGTTATGTTTTCTTTCTTATTGTTGTCGTTGTGATTGTTGTTGTTGCTGTTGCCAGATGATGACTGGTACCAACAATCTCTTGTTGTTGTCGTCTTCTTCTTCTTCTTCACCGACCTACCCGTGTTTGAACTAAGTAGAAAGATTCCCATGCTTGAAATTTGTGTTTCGTCTCTGATGTTTGTTAAGACGGCGCTTGGAGACTAAACTTGGACTTTATCTTAAAAACAGCAACAACAACAACAAAAGAAAAGCGGTAAAGATAACATTTTTTGGAGAAGTCTGTCGATGCTTATTTAACTTTTGTTTCCTGATTATTATTATTTGAAAAGTTCACATGAGGCATCCATCTCCAAAATGTAGAGGGAATCGCATACGTATGTCAAATGTCAGACACGACGTGTTATCATGCTGAGATGGATAACAAACGGAACTCTATGTATGTCACTGTCATTCAGATATTCGTTGGCGTAACTTTAATTTGCTGTCGCGTGTTTTTCGTGGATGCCATGTAATTTGTCAAGAAATTATATCACTTTCAAATCGTTTTGTTTACTCTGAGACATCATGCTAAGTTTTACATATCAAATTTAATTTTCTTACATGATAGCATTCAATGGCTTTTCTTGGGCACACAATTAATTCAAAAATATAAATGTCTCTACTGTGAATTCACAATTTTTTCAAATTTTCACACGTAATTCAAAAAGAATTAAAATTTTCATAAAATAACATATATTCCACACAATAATTTTTTTGTTTTGGTTGCTGTATTTAAGATTTTAAGATTTAACAAAATAGAGGCAGGTGAAAACCAGCGCCTGTTAAAGATCTCAATAACTTTCTCAGACTCAGCTTACTCATTTGTGAGATTTGACAATTTTAAGAGAACTTTGTACAAAAATGTTAATAAATTTTAATTTAATTTAGAATATAGAAAAAAAATTTTTTTCTCTTAATACATTAGACAAATTATTAGTGTCTTTGGGTCTCAACGACAATAAAACCGCCCAGTGCATCAAATTAAGAAAGTAAGAAAAAAGTTTCAAAAATGGTAACGATGAAGCAGTTAAAATATGAATACGTATCGAACATAATTACAATTCGAATAATACAGAGATCGTCATGTATCCAGAACATCATCCAGGACAATTTCGTAAGCTTGTTTCATCTGCTCTAGAAGGAAAACCTGCGAACTAGAGTTGGATAGTTCCAGAACGAACTAGTTCATTGGAACTATTCCGAGAAAGGAACGATCGAAACTAGTTCCAACTCTTTAATTAATATAGTTCCTTTTTCTGACATCGTTCCTTTTTGGCCTCGTTCTTTTTTTCTGATCTCGTTTCTTTATTCCATGTTCTTCATTCGTTCGTTTTTCTAATGCTGTCACATTGTTAACTATATATAATAATACGCTCATCAATTTATTATTGTATAAAGAGTTAAATGTTACTTTTTAAAATATTTTTATTTATAAAAAAATTATGCTTATCGTCCTGCAGTTGAATTCTGTAGCTTCATTTCATTTTTTGCACAACTTTTCAATCTATTAACAAATCAACACGGAACTATGTAAGCGAAAAAAACAAAAAGAACGATGAAAGAGAGATTCAAAGGAACTATGTAGGAGTCGGAACTATATGGAGCAAAGGGAATATAAAAAGCCAAGGAACTTTATGGAGTGAAGGAACTATATGGAGCACAGGAACTACATTAAGGAACTAGTTCCTTTTTAAAAAAAGGAACGAGAGAGATCGATCCGCTACGTGAACTAGAATGCCCAACTCTACTGAGAACTTCACCTATATGCGAGACTTGAAAAAATCAAATATCAAAATTTATGCTTGCAAGTGCATTGGGTATAATTTATTCAGATTTACGTTCAACAAAAGGAATTCGGCAAATACTGGTAAAAATATGGTGTAAACTCATAATATGCCCATTGAATTATGAAGGTGATTGGATATGGATTGCCGATCTATAACTGAATATAAAGATAAATGTAATTAACCTAAGTGCATACTGCGTAATAAAAAGGATAATACTGCCAAGGAATGGAGTAAATGTCGAACATTAACAAATCTTTTTGTGGAAAAGAAGTGGCACAAAAATATCCAATATGTGAAAATTATTAATAAATTCTGTCAGATACCGTAATACCGTCTCAACCAATTTCCAACCAGCCATATTTGTCTATAGAAAATAGAAAAATTATTATCATCCTTTACTAATCAAAAGGATAAAATTCTTACATCACTCAACAGTGACGATGACGTTAGTGTAATACAAAACTTCCCGTAGTCAATTATGTGTAAAAATTTGGTCGAGCACGAAAAAAACAAGACAAAACCATCAGCTGCTGGTATAGATCATAAGTCACCCTATGAAACTGTGAGTAAAATTTCTGCTGTCTCTAAAAGAAATTTACTCTCTGCCAGTAATAGTAAATGGATGAAGTGTGACATGAAAAATGAGTGGCGAAAAATAAAAAATGTTTCGATTTCAAAAAGAGGCAATGGACCTAAAGCCCTCATATCCGTATTTTATAAATTCAATTAATTGTCAAATATCTCATTTTAACTTTCCTAGAGGAATACAAAATTCTTCCATCCAGAACATACGCCTACAGGATACATTTATCGACGTAAATGTGTATTAATGATATTTTACACGTCGTCAATTCGCAAGGTTGAAATGCTGATTATGTTAAGGTTTTTGTTAAGGTTTTCATAACAAAGATGGTCTAGGCTACCATATAGCTACCCTATCCTTACTGCTTTCATTTATTAATTTTGTGGCAGACCCAAGTGCTTCGAGCTCTTACAGTAACCAAAGAGAATTTATGTCAAAATAGAGTGAGATCGCTTATTATGACATTAGGTGATATTAAATGAAAAAGAAAAAAACGAACATTCTTTCAAAATCCTTATAACAGCCAATCTTTTGCTGGCCCTGGAACAATTATCACCATACATTTTAGTCCAAAAAAGATTCGTTCAACTTTTTACATTTCAAACGACAATGTGTGGCATAATTTTGTTTTATTTTCTTTTCAACTTTCTTTTCATTTATTAAAAGGTCGGTGAAACTTCTAAGGTTTTCTGAATTGAAAATAGGAAAATTAGCATTGTAATAGGTATCACAAGCTATTTAATACTGTCGCTATCCGAATGTAGACCAGCTCAAATAACCAATTACATAAAATTCCCTCTAACCCAGATCAATATTCAAATCGATTAAGGAATTGACCTCCGGTTATTGTTTGAAATGGAATGCCACACAGAACGCAATCTCAAAATGTTTCATTTTCTGGCAAATACGTTTCCCCGCCAATGTCGATTAATACCTTCTCTTTAATCTCCTAAATAACCATTCAGACTGTCACTACTTAATCATGTGACAACGACACCGATCCCATTGATATTTGTTTACACTTGACCAAGTGACCATTTCTAAATCACCCAGACGTGACCATAACACCGGCCGGGTTCAACAGATCACAGGCAGATGCAGACTCCGTTGCCAAGAAATGGTATTCGAATTCGTTTTATTGCTTCTGTTATGGCTATTGGAAAAATATTCATTGCCGCAATTCAATGAATCAATTAAAACAATAAATGTAACAACAAAGTGTCAAATTACACAATAAAAATCAGCATCAATCCGACATTTAAGCCGCACTTTCTCAGAATGGGCGATTGTTAGATGAAACTAAACTTCCAATCGGGGGAATGGCTTATTTTGGAGAAGAGATTTTGGATCGTTTTTACGTTCAATGTTCGATCATTTTTCTGAATAAACAAAAACAAACCGAAGCAAAATGTCAATTGCTTTATTCAGATGAGATGAGTGTGTGCGTGGAATCGATCTAAGGTGAGGTGATCAAACGCCTGGCACACATCAAAA